>NW_025319115.1:0-300000 GCF_017639315.1 Drosophila ananassae | reverse complement strand
TATCAAGAATAACCATCAAAGACCTACAAAATATAACTAAAGAAGAAAAAGAATTGCCTACGCAATCTTTAGATTCAGCTCCTAGTCCCAACGTATATGAAGTCATAAACAATGACGAAGTACGTAAAGTAGTGACCTTGCATGTAAAAGATATGTTATGATTATTTAAACATGGCAGAAAAATTTCTGCAAGATTCGATGTTAGCGATTTATATACCAATGGAATTTTAGACTTAGGTCAAGTTTGACTTAGGTCAAACTGCAAGCCGGTATAAATAAAGTCTGCCAACTCAAGGTGGCACCGTGAGAAAATATCTTTGAATATACATCAATGGATAATTTCAAATTTATGGGCAACAAAATATTGATAACATTGAGAGTAGCGATACTCAACCCGGTGACCATAATAAATAAACAAAAAGATAAAGATTCTGTCTAATTTCCATGACGATCCCATACAAGGAAGTCATACTGGTATTTCAAAAACTTTAGTAAAAATTAAAAGAAAGCTAGAGTAACTAAACATAGTAAGACCCCATTAGCCATAACAGACACACTATAAATGTTTTCGACAGAGTGATAGTGGACACTATTGGTCCGCTACCCAAATTAGAAAATGGTAACGAGTATGCAGTCATATTAATATGTGACCCAGCTAAGTATTTAGTAGCCATACCTGTAACAAACAAGAACGCTAATACTGTCGCTAAAGCTATATTTCAATCTTTTATTCTGAAGTACGGTCCAATGAAGACATTCATTACGGACATGGGAACAGAATACAAGAATTCAATTAGAGACAATTTGTGCAAGTATTTAAATATTAAAAATATTACGTGTACAGCACACCACCACCAGACAGTTGGAACAATAGAGAGAAGTCAAAGAACTTTTAATGAATACATACGATATTATATATCGGTTGATAAAACTGATTGGGACGTATGGATTTAATATTTTGTCTTTTGTTTCAACACGACCCCCTCTATGGCACATAATTATTGCCATATGAGCTAGTATTTGGTAAACCAAGTAATTTACCAATACAATCTAATAGCATAGATAGCATAGAAACAATATATAATATAGATGATTATGATAAAGAAAGTAAATACAGATTAGAAGTAGCATATAAAAGAGCTAGTATAATGATAGAAGAGCATAAGAATAAAAATAAGGTACTATATGATTATAAATATACGGGTCTGTATAAAGTAACGGAAATACGAGATAGAAATAATATTATAATAATTAACGACAAAAACAAAAAACAGACAGTTCATAAGGATAGACTAAAACATTTTATTTCATAACCACATTTAGTATGGCCATACATAAATAAACTATATATATATATATGTAGTAGGCCCAATAGTCCCTGTAGTCCAGTAGTCCAGTAGTTCCTTCCATTGTCACTTAATAAAATCGATGCGGCAGCACAGCAAGTTCCGCTTACGTTCGTTACCATCACTCGACTACCACATTTTCTCTCATCGATCATTTCTCTCACCCTTCTCTCTCTTAGCCTTCTCTCAAGTTGAGCCTCTGTCGTCATCTCTTTTCATCTATTTAAATTTTCGGTAACTCGTCAGCGGACCTCACTCACCAGCAGAGACTACCACCGTCTCTGCTGCTATGCCTTTCGCATGAATTCTATATTCCCCGAATTTAGAACTTCGCGACAACTCTGTTTGTCCTTGAATTCTACTGTTTCCCGACACGGCCTTCCTGACCTATCACACGTCCCTGTGTGTTGAGTTTTTAAATTGCTAAACAAGTCAAGAAAAACTCGGTTATGTTGATTTTTCATATTTGAAGCCTTAAACTTAATTTATTTATTGATTCTTTTCATCATTATTCTCTTACAACTACAAACTACATGAGTCGCATAGACAATTCCAACGTTTAACATAAACAAATAAGCAAAAACATGCACCAGGTCATCAAGACCTCCGCCATAACTCTGTTCGACCTTGCGAGACAGCTGCTATACTATGGTCAACATTTCCCTCCTTGGACTCAGATGCACATTCACTTGTGCCAACCGCAGGCTCTACCCCCTCTTGTGGTTCATCATTATTCAGCAATTCCCCTGTTAATTCGCTGAATAACTGTATACGTTCGCTTATTAACTAATGATTTTAATTCATATCGATCTCCATCTAATACTTTTACGACTTGAAATGGACCCTTGAACTTTGGATCAAGCTTTGTTTGATGACGCTCTTCAGTCTTCAAGAAAGAAAAATATGCCTGACTTAACAGCTTTAATGCAAATTTCTGAGTCTAGATTAAGAGTGTGATATAAGTGAACAAACTTTGTAAATGCATCTACCTGGACAATAACATGGTTTATGACAGACCACCTAAACGCCTTGGGAATCACTGGCAAAATCTTGCGGTACAAAAGCCCAGTCCTAATTTCGTAAGTTTTCATTACATCGGTCTCTACATCCTCACCATTTAATTAGTCCACGATTTGTATTATGCTATCATCTTGTTGCTGTTCGGCTATCAGCCAATTATTTGTTATTGCTGCTAGATCTACACGAGCCTCTGCTACTCTACGGAGGACAGAGGAAACTACAGGGATTGGATTGCGTGATAAAAAATCCACGTGTGCCATTTGGCACCCCTTACGATACTCAATGCTAAAATCAAAAGCCTGTAAATACCCCCACCAACGGTGTACTCTTGGGGTCAATTCAGCTTTCTTCTCAGTCGCTCTTAGTGAATTGCAATCGGTGTACACAATAAATTTTCTACCACGTAAATAATGTCTGAAATGTTTTACTGCATTGTAAACAGCTAAGGTTTCTAAATCATATGAGAGATATTCAGCTTCAGGTACTGTCGTGCTTTTGCTAAAATATTCTATTACTCTTCGTTTCCCATCTATCTTGTGTATTAGCATTGCTCCATACCCATCGGCACTGGCATCTGTATGCAATTCGATTTGGAGTTCAGGGTCAAAGATTGTCAGTACGGGGTCTGACGTCAGTATTTTGATAATATTTTGCCGGATCTGCTCATGCTTCTCTTTCCAATCAAGCGTTTTAAGTTTAGAGGTCAACTCATAGACCAGCTTCATCTGCTCTGAGAACCGCGGGACCAATTGGTGGTGGTGACAGAACTGTCAGTGCTTCTATCTTACTTGGATTTGGTTTAATTTCACCATCTTTAACATAAAATCTCAGGTACTCTATACCTGTGCGAAGAAAAGCGCACTTTTTTATGTTGAATGTAAAACCTGCCTCAGACAAAACTCTCAGCACAATGCTTAACCTTTCATATGGTTCCTCCTTTGTTTCTGCTCCAATCAGCACGTCGTCTATGTAGAATACTACGTTGGAATAGGCTATGTCACCCAGGGCTCGCTCCATGGCACGTTGAAAAATAGAAGAGTGATTTTTTAGCCCAAATGGCATCACTAGAAATTCATACTGGCCCTCTGGGGTAACGAATGATGTTCTTTTTATGGAATCAGGATGGATCGGTATTTGATAAAATTCGCTGGCCATGTCTAAAGTAGAAAAATATTTTCCGCTTCGCAAGCGATCTATCTGATCAGAAATCAATGGCAACGGGTACTTATCTCTGACTGTGTTTGAATTTAGCTCAAAATCAATACACAGTCTGTCGCTGCCATCTTTCTTTTTGACCAATAGCATTGGACTTCCAAAAGGCGAATTGCTTGGACGGATCACATTTGATTTCATCATTTGGTCTATTTTTTCCTTAACTAATATCTTTTCATCTACACTGAGCCGATAAGGGCGCCTTTGAACAGTTTTATTCTTATCTATCAAACGAATTTCTAATGCTCCTGTGGTTACACGTTTAGTTGGGATTCCATTTATAAAATTGTCAGAGTAATGTTTCAATATGTTTTTTAGTTTACATTTATCAATTTCACTTAATTCTATGTTGGTGTCAAGTACATTTTCAAAATTGGATGTCTCTTCATGTGTAGCATTAATAATCTTAGTTTTGTAAATATTAAGTTTTAAGTTTTTAAGTTTTTAACACAGGCCAACAGCAAAAAATCTCCACGCATAATTTCACCTGCTCTATAACCTTTAAGCTCCCCTGAACCGAAGTCCAGAAGAAATATAGGTTCTATCACCCACAGTTTCCGCGGTACACCTAAGAGAAGAAATCGACCAAATTTTACCATATATTGAATTATGTGGCCGTGTAATGGCGATGTCCATCATTGTTTCTAGTACATATCATTTTAGAGAAGTATGTGTACCAACTAAAATTAAAAAATGTTATCTAGCAGTTACCATATCTTTGGAATACTCATCCAAAGTTGAAATCTCGGATTTTCTACATTAAATTTTGGTCTTCTATGATTTTTCCCCAAACATTTTTCTATGGAAGATTTTTATTTTCTTATTGAAATCAGTAGATCATACCATGTTTTAATTTTGGATTCAAGGAAAAACTCAAAATAATTTTATGGAATTTCTTCTAAAGAAAAATGTTTGGGGAAAAATCATAGAAGACCAAAATGTAATGTAGAAAATCCGAGATTTCAACTTTGGATAAGTATTCCAAAGATATGGTAACTGCATTCGTGGTTTTTCTTGTACAAACTTGACGAAGATTCATCAATTTCGTTTTTACGCTTCTTGAAGGCGTAAGCCTGCAGCTGCCGCTGTAGTTCATTACGTGTCGTCACGCTGGTTGTAAAAACCCAACGCAGCTAATTATTGTCAATTTGTGTCATGTGGGCTAACGCTATTGACACCGCAATCTCTTCCAGCTCCGTAGATTTCCACTTGGATAGTAATAGCGTAACTATACGACTGCCATATTCAGCAAAGCTTTCTCCAGATCTGGGATATCCGTTTAAAACATTAATCAGTACGGCAGCCGTTGTCTCAATGCCCACGAATCGCTGGATGAACAGTTCCTTGAATTGGGTCCAGGTGATGCCAGCAAAGCATACCTGTGACAGCCATTGCGAAGCACTGCCTTCCAGCGCTTTGCTTAGCGCTATTATCTGCGAAGATTAAATAGACCGTAGTCCACCATGCTGTTGCATCCGTTCCCGCACCATCGGGATTAAATTTGGGCAGTGTCACATGCGTGGTCTTCCCATCTGACGCAGAAGCTCTTGGCGCCTGTATGGCCTTTATGATTTCCATGAGGTTTTTGTTTTGCTCCTCCAGCAGTGTCGTATATTGAGTGGATCTTTGCCCTTGGGGCGAAGGAGATCCCACTTCTGATGTAGTAGGCCCAGTAGTCCCTGTAGTATGTCCAATAGTTCCTTCCATTGTCACTTAATAAAATCGATGCGGCAGCATCCGCTCACGTTCGTTACCATCACTCGACTACCACATTTCCTCAATCGATCATTTCTCTCACCCTTCTCTCTCTTAGCCTTCTCTCAAGTTGAGCCTATGTCGTCATCTCTTTTCATTTCTTTAAACTTTCGGTAACTCTACCAAGACTAAGACTACCACCGACTCTGCTGCTGTGCCTTTCGCATGAATTCTATATTCCCCGAATTTAGAATTTCGCTCTGTTTGTCCTTGAATTCTACTGTTTCCCGACATATAAATATCTTTAATACATAAATATTTAATTTAATTTAATTAATTTCATTTTCTTTACCGTTATTAGGTAAAATCTCATTAAAAAAAAATAATAAATAAATAAAAGATTGTTCAAGAACATCACATCTCATGTTATAAAAGTAACATCCTCTTTGTTAATGACTACCTAGTGTCGTGAGCTATGCTTCTACACTTATGTATGCTGATGATGTCAAGCTCTGCTTTTCATTCTCTGACCACTTCCTTCATAGACATCTGCAATTCGACCTTGATGAAGTATTCTTGTGGTGCTGAAATAATCTTCTCTCACTAAACTGCTCAAAGTGCAAGGTTATGACGTTTAATCGTAGCATGCCTCAGGTCATCTCGTACTCAGTTGGGACTCACTTTTTAGATCGTGTTTCTTTAATGAATGATCTTGGAGTTATTTTCGATCACAAGCTGTCGTTTAATGAACATATTTTTGTAACAGTTAATAAAGCCAAAGAAGTACTTGCTTTTATCAAGCGTTGGTCAAAAGAGTTTGATGATCCCTTCACCACTAAAACGTTGTATATCTCTTTGGTTCGACCGATCCTGGAATACTGTTCATGCGTTTGGAGTCCGCAGTATATGGTTCATCAAAAAAGTATTGAATCAGTGCAAAAGCAGTTTTTTTTATTTGCCTTAAAATATTTAAACTGGGACTCAGATGATCTTCTTCCCCCATATCTTTGTCGGCTAAAATTATTAGACCTACCACCATTGCAGGTACGTCGTACTTGTGCTGGGGCCATGCTCCTTCATAAAACTATTCTTGGTCAAGTTGACTCGAAACTTTTACTCGAAAAGATACTTTTCTCTGTTCCAAACAGGTCAACCAGGTCCTTCCGACCCCTTTGGTTACCAATTTGCAGATCTAATTTTGCGGATCATGATCCTTTTCGCGTTATTTGTAAAAACTATAACCTATTGTCACATATATTTTCGCCTGAATTATCCCTAGATGTAATAAAATCTAAATTGATTGTTTTTCTATTAGAATAATTTGCTTTATATATTATAATTAATTTTAATAATAATTGTATAAATAACAGATAATTGTTATATTCAATAAATAAAAAATATTATTTTTTAAAATTTATAGATAATAAGAATAAAATAACTTAATGAAATTGCGTTATTTTTTAAAAAGAAGGAGATGTGGTGTATGCACACATGAGTTCTTATTACACAACATAAATATTGAGCGGCAACACTTTGTTATCCGAAGCCACAACACTTCGTTGTTATACCAATAACCGTTGTTAAATCGTTTTTATACCAATGGCACCCATTGAAACTCAGACAAAACCGAAGCTGGAACTATCTGGTGCTGAGTTACTAGGAAGACTGATGACTGAAGTTGTTGATCTTGGAACATATAAAGGAGATTATTGTTGTTGGTGTGACTCCTCGGTTGCCCTATCCTGGATTCAAGATGAACCTGCTTGAGTTAATGTGTTTGTTTCTAATCGCGTCTCTTCCTTTCAGAAACTCACCAAGACAATGAAATGGGGTTATGTTCCTACTGCTTTTAACCCAGCCGATCTATTGTCAAGAGGTTCTCTTCCCACTGAGCTATTAAACTCCCTCCTTTGGTCCCAAGGTCTTCTTTTTCTTCGTGTTTCCAAAGATGATTGGCCCATCGCTATTGTGGTCGAAAGGGCAACCACCGAACTTCACGCCACGACCTTATTGGCTACTGCTCCACCCAGGGATATCGCCGCATTGTCAAAGTTTGCCAACCCGCCCTACAGAGTGTGTTCGCCTAAATTTGCAAATTTTGCCGCCGCATCCATCACGAAGGAATTTCGGTCCAGGGTTTCAAAGGAAGAACCCATCTGCTGTTGCGCGTCGTCCAGCTTACCGAGTTTAAGGAAGAGATAAGCTTACTAAAATCGCGCAGATTGGTTCCGCCCTCAAGCCCGCTTGCCTCGCTTGATTCTTTTGTGGATCATGCTGGTTGCTTCGTGTTGACGGGCGATTGCGGAACTCTGTACTAGATTTTGATGGACGTCTTCTGATCATTCTTCCCAGAGGCCATCCCGTCACTTCGCCTATAGTGACTCATGAGAAGATCCTGCACTCTGGCCCTCGGGCACTAATTGCGAAAATCCGTTCTCAATACTGGCCCATTGGGGGGAAAAAGACTGTTTCAAGGGTTTTGAACAAATGCATACGCTGTATTCGCGTAAAGCCTCGTCTACTGGAGAATGTCATGGCTGATCTTCCGACCGAGGAGTTAAAGGATTCCAAAATTTTGATGTCATAGGTGTGGATTTTTGCGGACCTTTGTTCTACAAGGCAGAGGCTCGGAATCAGGGCCCTATCAAATGTTATGTGAGCGTATTCGGGCAGTTGGTTCTGCAATTCTTCGCTTGGATGAATTGAGGACTTTGTTGTGTCGCATAGCCTCAATCATTTATTTTGGAGCCCTTGTGTCGATTTCAGAAAATCCTGCGGACCTAGATGTGCTTCACCGCCATCAACTTTCATCGAACCGGACCTTCGCGCGGTTCCCACTGCATACGTACAGCCCACCTCCCGTCCAACCGACCGAGGGACGCTGCCGCATAACGTACGGCTCGAATCGCGGGGATAGATCCGAGAACGTTTAGGAGAAGAGTAGGGGTAAGATATTACGAGGAAGAGTGTTGCATAGATAAGGCGTTTAGTATAAAGGATTTAAGATTGTTAGTGGAGCAAAGTGGCAAGGTGTGGTAGAGACCATTGTAGTCCGAACATAATACCCTGAACGGATCGTGTTGGGCATATGTCGAATTACAATGGCTAAGGAGTAGAGGACGGAAGTTTCTAGTCCTTCTACTAGGAACGTTAAAATTTAAGCGTGTTAGTAAATGCTGACTGTCTACATTACCATATATAAGATTATATAAAACATAACACCCAGCATCGTTCTACGATTTGTTAATGATGGTAAGTTGATTAATAAAAGTCTACTATGATAAGTGGGAAGGTGAAGATTTGCATCCCAATTAAGTCCCCTAAGGGCGAAAATCAGGAAGTTTTTTTGTACAGATTCTATGTGATCTCGGTGTACTCCATATTGAGGACTCCAGACACACGATCCATACTCAAGAATCGGACGAACCAATGATGTATATAACGTTTTTGTTATGTACGGGTCATTAAATTCTTTTGACCATCTTTTAATAAAGCCAAGCACACCCATAGCTTTATTAACCATGGTAGATATATGGTCGGTAAATTTAAGTTTCAAATCTAAAAGGACTCCCAGATCGTTAACCTGAGTTAATCGTTCTAAAGCGTTCCCATAGAGAAAGTACATAGCCTGGTGAGGACTAGTTCGATAAAAGGACATGAGTTTACATTTCGATCCATTAAGCTTTAGGTTATTTGCAAAACACCAATTTTGAAATTTATCCAAATCGGATTGAAGTCTAGATTGGGCACTAGTGAATTTATACTGAAGACAAAGCTTAACGTCATCAGCGTACATAAGTACGAGTAAATCAGTTAAGGCAAGGGGCAAGTCATTAATAAAAAGTGTAAAAAGTAAGGGTCCAAGATGGCTTCCTTGAGGCACCCCAGATGTGACGCGGACTAGACGCGAGGTAACATCTTTAAAGAAGACACGTTGGGTTCTTCCAGATAAGTAGCTCGAAATCCAGATAAGGAGGTCAGTTGGGAATCCCAAAAGACTGAGTTTACTTATAAGAAGCGAATGGTCGACAGAGTCAAATGCTTTACTGAAGTCAGTGTAAATGACATCTGTTTGTAAGCCATTCCGGAACCCATCCGTGATAAAAGATGTTAGCTCCAGTAAGTTGGTAGTGGTGGAGCGGCGCTTCATGAAGCCATGCTGGCATGGAGATATTATTGAACTACATAGGTGTTGCAAATGTGGAGTGATAAGTTTTTCAAAAAGCTTCGGAATTGCTGACAATTTAGAAATGCCCCTATAATTGGCAGCGTCGGATTTTTTCCCTTTTTTATGAAGAGGAATAATGTAAGATTCCTTCCACATAAGGGGAAAGATCGAAGTCTCCAGCGAAAGATTAAAGAGTTTAAGGAGCGGTTTGCACAGAGCCTCGGCGCAGTTCTTCAGAACACAGCCTGGTACTCCATCGGGGCCTGGCGAATACACGGGCTTGACTTTAAGAAGACCCAATAACACACCACTTTGATCAAAAGAAGGGCAAAATATAAGGTTGGCTGATTGGATATTATAAGTGTAAGGCTGACCTGTACTGGTGCTAGGTGAGTATGTTGTTTGAAAAAACTGTGCAAAGAGATCGGCCATTGCCTGATCAGTGTTCGTATATGAGTTCTCAAACATAAGCATAGGAGGAGAAGATACATGTTTGCGCTTAGTGTTTTCAAAGTTATAAAACTGCTTCGGATCCTGAGTAAACTGAATCCGGCAGCGGCGTATATAACTCCTATAACATTCAGCGTTATGCACGGTGAAATTGGACCGAGCTACTAAGTATCTTGAATAACTAACTGTACAGCCAGATATTTTATGTTTATTTAAAAGTCTATTCATAACGATCTTTAAATTTCCTAGGTGCCTTGTATACCAAGGCGGATTAATTGAAACGGACGGATATTTCCATGGCACGCAAACGTCGAAAAATTTATTCAAAGTATAATAAAATTTAATAAAGGCAATGTTTACATCTTCACATGCCAGTAGATTGGACCAATCAAATTCCAAAATTAACTTATTTAATTTCATAAAGTCAGCCTTACGAAAGAAACGAACTTTATGAGATTTAAGTGTAGGCTTAAGGCCAATTACGTTATTGTTTTCTATTAAAACCTCAAGAGTGGGATGATATGGATCCTCTGGGTTGGAAAGTGGTAAAGTTCTGGAAAGAGTAATTCCATCAGGATCAGAAACGAAACACAAGTCCAGCAGCCGACCTAAAGAATTTCTAACGTGGTTAATTTGCCCGAGTGACATGTCGAACATGCCCGCCGGGAAGTCATGGTGCGAATTCAGCAATAAAGACGGTGAATTTTTAACATTGGACCACCTGAGTTCTGGGATATTGAAGTCACCCAGAGCTACTAGCTGGTCACCATCAGACAGACGATCAAAAACAAACCTAATAGCGTCTAAATGTTGCCAGTATGTGGGCGGTTCGGACGAAGGGGGTACGTAGGAGCACGTAACGTATAATGATTTATCGGACAATATGATTTTAATGCAAAGAAATTCTATGTCACCAAACTCTTGTGATTTAATCTCTTCAGAAGCGAAATTGGAGTCTACAGAAATTAACACTCCTCCTCCCCTTCGCAGAGTTCTATCACGTCTAAAAGTGGTGTACTTACTTGGAAAAACTTCGGAGCTTAAGATCTCCGGCTTTAACCAAGTTTCTGTAAAGACTATAATGTGAGATGCAAAGAAAGAACTATCAGAATAAAGTTTGGGAAGCTTACTTCGTAACCCTCTAGTATTCTGATAGGTAAGTGTTAGTGAAGGCATTAGTTTTTTGAAGCTGACGTGGAAGGTTGGTCAGTGGCTCTAACATGTGGGAGTTTCACTCCCACAGGTTTGGTCATTTTTTTCTTCACCGTACTTGGCTGATGTTCTTGGACGAAAATGTTCTCTGGCCAGAAACTGGCGGAACAAATCGTCTTGAACATCTGCGCGGGCACACGTATTTTGAAAGATGACGTATGCCTGGTGTAGTTATATTTAAATTTAGTTATATCTGCCACCTTTATGTCGGCTTTTGATTTGGCTTTGATGTAAGCCGAGAGATCAATCTCAGAAGTATCAGGGGCAAGCCGGGAAACAAATATGTGTTTCGATGGTGGGATCACCTGCAAGGGTTTTGGTGCCGCCGAAACGAGTATGGCAGCATCAGTTCGTACCGGGGGTCCGGAAGCTTGATTGCCCTGTTCGGTGACTTTTAAGGGGGTTTCAATTACACAGGCCGACAATTTCCAACTTTTTTTTTCCTCCACGCATAATTTTACCTGCTCCATAACCTTTAGGCTCTTCTGAACCAAAGTCCAGAACAAATATAGGTTCTATCACCCACAGTTTCCGCGGTACACCTAAGAGAAGAAATCGATCAAATTTTACCATATATTTAATTATGTAGGCCGTGTAATGGCGATGACCATCATTGTTTCTAGTACATATAATTTTTGAAATGTACGTGTACCGACGAAAAAGAATAAATAGTATCTAGCAGTTACCATATCTTTGGAATACTTATCCAAAGTTGAAATCTCAGATTTTCTACATTCATTTTTGGTCTTCTTTGATTTTTCCCCAAACATTTTTCTATGGAAGCTTTTTATTTTATTATTGAAATCAGTAGATCATACTATGTTTTAATTTTGGGTTTCAGGAAAAACGCGAAATAATTTTATTGAATTTATTATAGGTAATTAAACAATATTTTCTTCAATTAAATTGGAGTTTTTAATCTCATATTTTCAAAAAGTCATGGCTATCTACAACTTCTGTAAAGCTTTATGAAACAAGCTGAACCTTCAATAGATACGTTTTGAACAAAGAAACGTATATAGCCATGACTTTTTGAAAATATGAGATTAAAAACTCCAATTTAAATGAAGAAAATATTGTTGAACCACCTATAATAAATTCAATAAAATTATTTCGAGTTATCCCTTAAATCCAAAATTAAAACATGGTATGATCTACTGACTTCAATAATAAAATAAAAAGCTTCCATAGAAAAATTTTTGGGAAAAAATCAAAGAAGACCAAAAATTAATGTAGAAAATCTGAGATTTCAACTTTGGATGAGTATTCCAAAGATATGGTAACTGCTAGATACCAGTTTTTAATTTTACTTGGTACACATACATTTCAAAAATGATATGTACTAGAAACAATGATGGTCATCGCCATTACACGGCCTACATAATTCAATATATGGTAAAATTTGATCGATTTCTTCTCTTAGGTGTACCGCGGAAACTGTGGGTGATAGAACCTATGTTTGTTCTGGACTTTGATTAAGGGGAGCTTAAAGGTTATGGAGCAGGTGAAATTATGCGTGGAGATTTTTTGCTGTTGGCCTGTGTTATTGGGTCTGGTGGTATCACTTGAAGCGATGCCACAGAGGACATATCGGAAAATTGCTCGTTTATGCTGAGATATTCGGAAACCGAATTTTTCCCAGGTCCGGCCCTTGGGGTGGCCAGAGATATGAGCGGCTGCATAGTTGTCGGCTGAATAGGCTGAAGACTTTTCGCCACGGGCACATCACTAAAAGCAGATTTCTTACGCTTTGGAGACTCATTTAGTAGTTGAAGACTACTAAACTGTGTATCTAGCGCACAGAGTTGGTCGTTGATTTTACGAAAACCGCTAACCAGCTCTTTAAATCCACTTTTAGTCTGTCTCATGAACGATCTCATTTCGTCCTGAACAGCACGACAACCGTCACAGCAAAAGTGGAGACCAGACCTACGTGAGATGGCATCCGAAACTGAGGCCGTGAACCCGGCACACTTAGCGTGTAAAACGTTTTCACATAGCCAGCAGTGGATGGTAGGCTGGGATGAAGAGATTGTCTTATTACAAGACTTCAAACCACAGACAAGTTTAAATTCCATTATGAATATATTATTTTTATTATTGACGTACCGTGAACCACTGTGCCAAAGAGTCGAAAAAGGGAGAATAAAGAGGGCGATTAGTGAGAGTTAGTATAAGAGCAAAGAATATAGATAAGAATCTAGTGTGAGACAAAAGAAGCAACACCGTAAAGGATGAAGAAGCAGAGCAGTGCTATGTTTGGAAGAATATTAATAAATTTATTATTTTACCTCCAAATATATCACTGCACACGCGAAGCGAATCGGATGTTTGGGATGAAAAGAATCGGGTTTATGTAAATAAATAAAAATAAACACCGGATTGTTTATAATTATTATAATAAATAAAGATTTTTCAAAACGCAGTGCGCACAAAAAAAACACGTCCGTTCGCATTAAGAAAAAGTGAGGAAGTGAAAGGACCTTACTGCCCTAAACATCAATCGTCTGGATGGGTGGCAGAGAATCTTTTTCTTGCAGAAGGTTTTCTGGGCGCGTTGGAAGGAGGAGTGTCTTACGCTATTGCAGCAGCGTTCCAAATGGCGCACCCCTGGCCCTGTAATTTCTGTTGGTGACAGGACTATGTGAAGGATGAGAATCAGGATATTGGAGCCGGTTTCTGGGCGTGACGGATTGAACCGTATAGCCATACTTAAGACAGCGGTTGGAACGACTAAGCGTGCGGTGTCAAGGTTGTGTCTGCTGTTGAACATTTCAAAAATGATACGTACTAGAAACAATGATGGCCATCTTCATTACACGGCTTATATAATTCAATATGTGGTAAAATTTGATCAATTTCTTCTCTTAGGTGTACCGCGGAAACTGTGGGTGATAGAACCTATGTTTCTTTTGGACTTTGGTTCAGTGGAGCCTAAAGGTTATGGTGCAGGTAAAATTATGCGTGGAGGAAAAAAAAGTTGGAAATTGTCGGCCTGTGTTATATGTATAATATGAATTACATATTTAATTATTGGAAAATGTCCTTTTTATACCCTTGCAGAGGGTATTATAATTTTGGTCAAAAGTGTGCAACGCAGTGAAGGAGACATCTCCGACCCTATAAAGTATATATATTCTTGATCAGGATCACCTCCTGAGTCCGTCTATCCGTCTGTCTGTTTGTCTGTCTGTCGGTTTCTACGCAAACTAGTCCCTCAGTTTTGAAGCTATCGAGTTGAAACTTTGCATACATCCCTTTTTTCCTTGCAGGTAGTATATAAGTCGGAACGGCCGGGATCGGTCGAATATATCCTATAGCTGCCATATAACTGATTGATCGGAAATGGCATAACATTGGTGTTTTTTAAGTTGGAGGGTTGAGACTTTCCACACATGTTATATTTGGCCAAAATATCTTGTCTACAAAATTTCATAAGGATCGGCCGACTATATCCTGTAGCTATCATACAACGATCGGAATTGTCATAACTTTGGTGTTTTTTAAGTTAGAAAGATGGGACTTGGTACAGATTCTATTTTGGACAAAATAATCTGATTTGCCAAATATCATAAGGATCGGCCGACTATACACGATCTTCTATATATTTAATAATACAAGATGCGTGGCGTCACCTAGCGGACTGCGACTCAACTGCAAGGGTATATAAACTTCGGCTCCGCTCGAAGTTAGCTTTCCTTTCTTGTTTTCTTTTAAATTTTAATGAATGCAACTTAAACAGACTTAATTGATTAATAAAATTCATTAAATTAAAATTTTTTACATTTTGCAGAGCTGCGAAAACGCGATATGGACAATGAACGTAAGAAGACGGAGTGGGAAACGCCTGAGAAGGAAGCTGTGGGCATGCGAAAACAATTTGAAACCAATTTGAAATTTTTCCTTTGGAAAAATTTATTTGAAACACTTTTTATATAATTATAATAAATATAATGTTTTACCACCTGTTGAGCTTTGTAACGTCGGCGATAGTTCGGCCGGGGTGGCAACCCGAGGCAGTGGGAAAGTGGCCTACGTGGCAGCCCGATCGCATAATAGAACCATAATTAGCTATTCCACTGGGGGTTCTGACGATCTGGCAAAAAGCTTAAAGCGTAGGTTAGAAAAACCGCTTGGGAGCAGCTTTCTTTGGCGTTTTAACCACTGATTGTGTATGATCAGCCGATTAGTGAAAGGCATCGAGAAGTTCAAAAAACTTACCTGCTGAGGGATCGGCATCAATCAAAAGGCTATAAGCGGCCGTTGCCGGCGTACGCGGATTTAAGTTGAGGCTGGCCGAGGATCGCAGAAGCGAGGTTAGGTCATGGTCGTGTTAGCCTGAGGTAGTTATTTTTGATTCATTAGGTCAAGGGTCTTGGCGTTCAAGTTAGAACCTTAGTGGCAGCAAGGCGTGATTTAAGCGGCGCGCGCAGAGGAAGCCGAAAATTGTGGCGCTCAGCCAGAAGAAGCAGAGCGAATCTCGCCATTCGGCCGCCTGTGCGGCGTGGCGGACGGAGGACGTCGAGGTGTTTCCAAAATTTTTTGTAGAAAACTGATTTGATGGTGAAACCTTTATAAGGATCAACTATATACATATACTATATATATATACTCGAACTGCAAGGGTATATCATCTTCGGCTCCGCCCAAAGATAGCTTTCCTTTCTTGTTTTGGTATATGGTTGATAAAGATCGCAAGAACACAACATTTTAGATTCTTTGGATATATAAGTATCGTCTACAGGAATAAGCATCGGCGAAGGCGGTCACGGCAATGATATGGCTTTTGATTTTTGTTGAGCTAAAAATATTTTTTAATAGCTGCCAAATAAATAAACGATTCCACAATTCAATTTCAATTAAATTTCAATGTTTTTACTCGAGGATTCAATCTAACCAAACTCGCAGCCGCTCAAATCAGTGCAAAAATACAAGTAAATCAAAGCTTAGCAATAGAGACTCAGAACAATGCATTTTTTTATCATTTCGCTGGCAAGCGGCAAGGCGGGGGAACGCACACAAACGCAAGATGAGCTAGTGTGCAGCAGCTCTACAAAAAAGCTCCCCAAAGCATACGAACGGGGGAGAAATAAACAAAAACAAAACTGCTGATAAACCCGCCGCTGCTCCTCAGATTTAGAATATACATTATTTTACATAGTTTCGCCCTTGACTGCTTGGCTGACAATCCTCCCCCCGTTAGTCGTTCCAACCGCTGTCTTAAGTATGGCTACACTGTTCACTCCGTCACGCCTAGAAACCAGCTCCAGCATCCAAATAAGCATTCCAAAGCATTCAAAATAAATGATTGAGGCCATGCGGCACAACAAAGTCCTCAATTCATCGAAGCGAAGAATTGCGGGACCAACTGCCCGATATAGGTGGTGCTTCCCACAGACCGTTAAAATGGGGAGAGCGTGGAGGAATAAACCGTCACTCGATAGACTCCCACAGACCGTTAAAATGGGGAGAGCGTGGAGGAATAAACCGTCACTCGATAGACTCCGACAGGCAAAAATGGTGCAGAGAAGCCATAATCCACAAAAGAAGCAAGCGAGGCAAGCGGGCTTGAGTGCGAAACCAATCTGCGCGATTTTAGTAAGATTATCTCTTCTTTAAACTCGGTAAGCTGGACGACGCGCAACAGCAGATGGGTTCCTCCTTTGAAATCCTGGACCGAAATCCCTTCGTGACCGATGCGGCGGCAAAATTTGTAAATTTAGGCGAACACACTCTGTAGGGCGGGTTGGCAAACTTTGACAATGCGGCGAAATCCCTGGGTGGAGCAGTAGCCAATAAGGTCCTGGCGTGAAGTTCGGTGGTTGCCCTTTCGACCACAATAGCGATGGGCCAATCATCTTTGGAAACACGAAGAAAAAGAGGGCCTTGGGACCAAAGGAGGGAGTTTAATAGCTCAGTGGGAAGAGAACCTCTTGATAATAGATCGGCTGGGTTAAAAGCAGTAGGAACATAACGCCATTTCATTGTCTTTGTGAGCTTCTGTAAGGAAGAGACGCGATTAAAAATAAACACGTTAAATGGAGCAGGTTCATCATGAATCCAGGATAGGGCAACCGAGGAGTCACACCAGCAACAATAATCTCCTTTATATGTTCCAAGATCAACAACTTCAGCCATCAGTCATCCGAATAACTCAGCTCCAGATAGTTCCAGCTTCGGTTTTGTCTGAGTTTTAATGGGTGGCACTCGACTCTTTGAGCTTAACAGCCGACAATCAGACCCTGACAATACATATACGCAAGCTCCATACGCATCCACGCTAGCGTCGCAGAATCCGTGGACCTCCAACCTTTCTTGGCAGGGAATGACTAAACGAGGAAACTTAATTCGCTGAGTTTGGTCAAAACTGGAAAAGAATTGAAACCACTCGGAGTGAAGGGATTAAAGAAGGCTTTTATCCCATGACAAATTTTCTCGGCACAGCTTCTGCTGTACAATTGAAAAGGATGTGTCTTATCCAGTTCAGTGTCATTATTCGAATGAATTATTGTTTTCTTACACTAACTTATACTAACAACAACTTATTTTGCGAGTAGGAAATGGTCTAAGGTAGGTCCAGCAATGCTTCTCAATCTTTGAGTTATTAAGAAGTCTTCTTCGCCACGGGCACCACTGCCACCTTCGCCCAGTTCTTCCATGGTGTCATTGGGGCCACCAGGGCCACCTGAACTTTGGCCACGGTTTCTGTTTTCACGCTGCTGCTGTTGAATATGTTGTTGGTTTCCACCACGGTTTGATTCGGTTGATTCTGATTAGCCGGGGGTGGATTGTTTTGTTTTTCGGGTCCATTTCCTGTGAACCATAGACAATTTTTGTATGGTAAACAAGAAAGGAAAACTAACTTTGAATGGAAACAGAGTTCGTTGACAGTATTTATTGTAAGATATGCATATATCAGATTTCGTTTGGTATCGCAAATATAGGGTACAGTTGGCCGATTCTCATGAATATTTCATATTTAAATCAATTTCTTGCCGGCTATATGGCAGCAATAGGCCAGTTGGCCGATTTTTATGAAAATAAAATTTCATAGAAGGCCTAAAAAAAATGTATGAACCCTATTCCAATTAGCAGTTGACGTATGTATACGCTGTTTAAAAAAACTGAACCTACACTACACAAAAGAAGATTATTCGTATACAATTTTTTCGAACCTGTTTGCTTAATTTTTCTTGGTAAACTTTGGTTAAAATTATTTACGACTTCCCACTTGCCTTAACTAGCTCATTGGTGCTTATGTACGCTGATGGCATTAAGCTTTTCCTTAAATATAAATTCACCAGAGCCCAATCTAGATTTCAGTCTGATTTGTCTTTTAAAATTGGTGATTGACAAAGCTTAATGGGTCGAAATGTAAACTAATGTAATTTAAGCAATCGGGTTTGCATTCTGGGTGTCCTATTAGATTTGAAACATAAATTTTTTCGATTATATATCCTGAAATACGTTTGGTTTTATTTTGCATTGAAATATTTTTGGTTTTATTTTGTATTGAAATATGTTTGGAGTTTATTTTATTGGAGCAGCAATGGTGCCGCTCCAACGATCGAAAGGTCTCTGATATTTACAATATTCTTTAAGTCTAACTAAGGCTAAGTCTCATAGCTGCGCTGCTCGCAGGCAGCGGCAGAGAGACGGCTACGTATCTATATACTTATGTATATTGCTATGCGCTCTCAAGTGTAGGCGCGAGGGCGTTCGTTGCAATTATGACGACACTAGCATTTCCCGTGGATGGGCTAAGCCAAAGATTTTTAATCTATCCTTATGAACTATGTTCATAATGTTTCCTATGTTTATTATTTGTTATTATAATGTTGTCTCTATCTCCTATTTCCGTTACTATATACGGACCTGTATATTTAGGATTGTGACCTGTCTCGTTTTTTAATAAAACTTGGTCACCTACTGATATATCTATATCCCTTACTTTGTGATCATATAGTATTTTATTTCTATTCTTGTTTTCTTCTAACATAACTCTAGCTCTTTTATAGGCTACTTCTAATCTATACCTACTTTCCTTAGCATAGTCATCTATATTATATAGTGCTTCTATACTATCTATGCTATTAAAATGTTTCGGTAAATTACTTGTTTTACCGAATACTAGCTCATATGGACAATAAGTGTGTGCCATAGAGGGGGTCGTGTTGAAACAAAAGACAAAATATTGAAGCCATACGTCCCAATCAGTTTTATCAACCGATATGTAAGATCGTATGTACTCATTGAAAGTTCTACGACTTCTTTCTATTGTTCCAACTGTCTGGTGGTGGTGTGCTGTGGTATAATATTTTCAATCTTTAAATATTTGCATAAATCGTCTATAATTGAATTCTTATATTCTGTTCCCATGTCCGTAATGAACGTCTTCATTGGACCGTACTTCAGGATAAAAGATTCAAATATAGCTTTAGCGACAGTATTCGCATTTTTATTTGGAACAGGATACTTAGTTATATTAAAGTGACTGCATACTCATTGCCATTTTCTGATTTTGGCAATGGACCAATGGTGTCCACTATTACTCTGTCGAAAGCGTTTATTGGTGTGTCTGTAATTATTAAAGGAGTCTTTACGTGTTTAGTTATTTTGGCTTTCTGGCATTTTTAACATTTTCCTACGTACTCAGTTATATCTTTAGACATGCCTTTCCAGTAATAGTGTCTTTTTACTTTGGCCAAAGTTTTTGATATGCCAGTATGACCTCCTTGAATTGGATCATCATGAAATGTAGACAAAATTGCTTCTTTTTCTTTTAAATTCGTTATTTGGGTCACCGGGTTGGGTAGCGCTACTCTTAATGTTTTCAAGATTTTATTGCCCATTAATTTAAAATTATCTATTGAAGTATGTTCAAAGATATTTTCCCACGGTGCCACTTTGAGTTGGCTGATTTTATGTATACCGGCTTGCATTTGAAGCCTTTGGAAAAATTGATCTAAGTCAATAACTCCATTAGTATATAAATCGCTAACATCATATCTTGCAGTAATTTTTCTGCCTTGTTTAAATAAACATAACGAATTTTTTATCTGCAAGGTCACTACTTTACGTACTTTATCATTGTTTATGACGTCGTACAGGTTGGGCTTAGAAGCTTTATTTAAAGATTGCATAAGAAATTCTTGTTTTTGATTTTCCGCGGGGAATTTTTGTCTACTTTGATATCTGGTAGTGACTTTCAATAAATTTCTAGTTATATTTTGTAGATCTTTGATGGTTATCCTTGATAAAGCATCAGCTACATAATTATCTTTTCCCTTTAAATATTCGACTGTAAAATCGTATTCTTCTAGATCGAGCCTCATACGTGTCAGTTTAGAACTGGGATTGATCATTGAGAAGAGGTATATTAAAGGTCTGTGGTCTGTTTTTATTAAGAAATGTTTTCCATATATATATGGTCTGAAATGTAACAATGAATTGCAGCTAATTCCTGCTCAGTAGTACATTTGTTACTTTCACCTTTTGTAAATGCTCTTGATGCGTATGCAATGGGAAGTTGGAGACCATTATGGTTTTTAGTTAAAACCGCTCCACATGCTTGCTTACTTGCATCTGTTATTATACAGAATTCTTTAGTGAAATCTGGATATTGTAGCAAGGTAGGTTCCATAAGTTTTGTTTTTAAGTATTGAAATGCATTTTCACACTCATCCGTCCATTTAAAAGGAACATTCTTTTTACATAATCTTGTTATGTGCCGTGAATAGTCGGCGAAATTTTTTATAAAACGTCTATAATAGTTACAAAATGCTACGAAACGTCTAGCACTGTCCGTGTCGTGCGGAACTGGGTAGTTCATAATGACATCGTATATCTTGTCATCTGGGAGTATTCCTTTATCAGTGCATTTATGACCTAGAAAAGTCACTTCATGCATAAAAAATGAACATTTTTCTGGATGTAATTTTAGGTTGTATTTCCTACATTTCTCAAAAACATCTGTTAATTTCTTAAGCATAAGCTTTTCGGAACAGCCAATTACTATTAAGTCATCCATATAAAGGAATGCTTGAGAAGGTTCTAGACCAGAGAACGCAATAGTCAACATTCTCTGAACGAAATAGCCCCTAATATTTTTAATCCAAAGGGTAATCGCGTGAAACGATATGAGCCGTTGGTCGTTGAAAAGGACGTTATATCTCTTGAGCCTTTTTCGAGTTCAATTTGATGGAATCCTGACATTAAGTCAAGACATGAAAAGTATTTTGCTCGACCTAGTTGATCTAAAATGTCATCAACTCTAGGTAATGGGAATTTATCAGAATTATAATGGGAATTTAACATTTGACCCGGGGGATGATTTCTTAGGATCAAGTAACAATGGGCTATTGTATTCAGATACTGACGGTTCGACAATCCCGTCAGAGATTAATTTACCTACTTCCTTTTGTATTTCGTTCACCTGACTATGTGGGCTTCGATAGTTCTTTATATATATGGGTTCATCATCTTTTAATCTCAGTTTCTGTTTATAAAAATTATTTGTGGTTATTGATTCGGTTTCCAATCCGAATATATCGCTATACTGGGTGCACAAGCTAGAAAGCTGTGACTTGAACTGTGGAGGGAAGTTTTTGAAAGTTGTGATAGTACGGATTTTTTCCTATTGTCTGAATTTGTGTTGACCACATCGTAGTTCGAAAGTGATTCATATGTTAGGTTATCAGTACTGACTACTTGGTCGGTATTTGTTGTGTTTAGTAGTCTTATGAAGGCATTATTAGATGTTGCTATGGTATTTGCAATATAAATGCCATGCTGAATTTCCTGAATTGGAATAAATACACTGTCTTCTTTTGAGTTAAGCTCAATTTTCCGAATAACTTGGGATCTTGCTGGCAGAAGTGTTGAATTATTGCCAGAACTATGAGTTATTGGTACATTAATTGGAAATTTTAAATTATTGGGTCAATCTTTATAAGCCAATCTTCAGATGGCTTGAAGTCTAATTGAATTTTTTTATAAAGTCGATGCCTATTATTCCATCGCATGGAATTGGGAAATGTGAATTTAGGATATGAAAATCGTGTGGAATTATGTATTTAGTTGTCTGTATCTCCAAAGAAACTAAACCTTTGGATTTGGTTATATCTTGACTTATGCCTTTTATGTCTATGATGTGATTCTTGGATCTTGGATGTTTTGGAAGTTATCCGAAGTTTCTTTTAAAATGGAAATGTCTGCACCTGTATCTATTAAAAAGATAAGCTCTTTTCCAGTAGCTACATTGAAAAATGAAACGAATATATTTTGACTGAGATTAATGAATTTTAACGAATTTTTTATCTGCAAGGTCACTACTTTACGTACTTTATCATTGTTTATGACGTCGTATAGGTTGGGCTTAGAAGCTTTATTTAAAGATTGCATAAGAAATTCTTGTTTTTGATTTTCCGCGGGGAATTTTTGTCTACTTTGATATCTGGTAGTGACTTTCAATAAATTTCTAGTTATATTTTGTAGATCTTTGATGGTTATCCTTGATAAAGCATCAGCTACATAATTATCTTTTCCCTTTAAATATTCGACTGTAAAATCGTATTCTTCTAGATCGAGCCTCATACGTGTCAGTTTAGAACTGGGATTGATCATTGAGAAGAGGTATATTAAAGGTCTGTGGTCTGTTTTTATTAAGAAATGTTTTCCATATATATATGGTCTGAAATGTAACAATGAATTGCAGCTAATTCCTGCTCAGTAGTACATTTGTTACTTTCACCTTTTGTAAATGCTCTTGATGCGTATGCAATGGGAAGTTGGAGACCATTATGGTTTTTAGTTAAAACCGCTCCACATGCTTGCTTACTTGCATCTGTTATTATACAGAATTCTTTAGTGAAATCTGGATATTGTAGCAAGGTAGGTTCCATAAGTTTTGTTTTTAAGTATTGAAATGCATTTTCACACTCATCCGTCCATTTAAAAGGAACATTCTTTTTACATAATCTTGTTATGTGCCGTGAATAGTCGGCGAAATTTTTTATAAAACGTCTATAATAGTTACAAAATGCTACGAAACGTCTAGCACTGTCCGTGTCGTGCGGAACTGGGTAGTTCATAATGACATCGTATATCTTGTCATCTGGGAGTATTCCTTTATCAGTGCATTTATGACCTAGAAAAGTCACTTCATGCATAAAAAATGAACATTTTTCTGGATGTAATTTTAGGTTGTATTTCCTACATTTCTCAAAAACATCTGTTAATTTCTTAAGCATAAGCTTTTCGGAACAGCCAATTACTATTAAGTCATCCATATAAAGGAATGCTTGAGAAGGTTCTAGACCAGAGAACGCAATAGTCAACATTCTCTGAACGAAATAGCCCCTAATATTTTTAATCCAAAGGGTAATCGCGTGAAACGATATGAGCCGTTGGTCGTTGAAAAGGACGTTATATCTCTTGAGCCTTTTTCGAGTTCAATTTGATGGAATCCTGACATTAAGTCAAGACATGAAAAGTATTTTGCTCGACCTAGTTGATCTAAAATGTCATCAACTCTAGGTAATGGGAATTTATCAGAATTATAATGGGAATTTAACATTTGACCCGGGGGATGATTTCTTAGGATCAAGTAACAATGGGCTATTGTATTCAGATACTGACGGTTCGACAATCCCGTCAGAGATTAATTTACCTACTTCCTTTTGTATTTCGTTCACCTGACTATGTGGGCTTCGATAGTTCTTTATATATATGGGTTCATCATCTTTTAATCTCAGTTTCTGTTTATAAAAATTATTTGTGGTTATTGATTCGGTTTCCAATCCGAATATATCGCTATACTGGGTGCATAAGCTAGAAAGCTGTGACTTGAACTGTGGAGGGAAGTTTTTGAAAGTTGTGATAGTACGGATTTTTTCCTATTGTCTGAATTTGTGTTGACCACATCGTAGTTCGAAAGTGATTCATATGTTAGGTTATCAGTACTGACTACTTGGTCGGTATTTGTTGTGTTTAGTAGTCTTATGAAGGCATTATTAGATGTTGCTATGGTATTTGCAATATAAATGCCATGCTGAATTTCCTGAATTGGAATAAATACACTGTCTTCTTTTGAGTTAAGCTCAATTTTCCGAATAACTTGGGATCTTGCTGGCAGAAGTATTGAATTATTGCCAGAACTATGTGTTGATGAACGGTCACTGTAAAACTAAAAAACTGCATTAATTAACAATTCGATTTGGAAACTGGGCACACAATAAAATTTATGTAGAGAAGAAGAAGGTATTAGAAGCGTCGGTTGCAAATTCGGCGTGTGAGTTTTTGCTTTGCTTTGTTTGACAGATGGCGAAATCAAGAGATTGAGCCAGTTATATTTTCAATAAATAAAGTTAATCATCATAAGGAAGTTTGGTCCTTCAGAGCCAGATTCGTTATTGTTAGTAAAGTAAAGCACCATTGCGATGGAACAACTCAAACGGCTAAAGGGAGTGAGGGGCCGTCTCAAATCCAGCCTCACCAAACTGCTACACACAGCAGAAAACTCTTCCGCATCAATCGGCGTTGACGCCGTGGAGGTACTGCTAGTCAGGCTCGACAAGGTTTGGAATGATTTCGAACTTGCCGGAGATGATCTGAGCGTGCTTGACGACGTCGAGGGCTGGGTTGATCCTGCGGATGACTACGACGAGTATGAGGCGAAGTACATAAAAGCCCGTGCGCTTTTGTTTTCCCTCAAGCGCTCACAGGAGCCGACAACACCAACAAGACATGCAGAAGGAGATTCAATAGCTAACAACGACGCTATTTCTCGCTTAGTGCAGCAACAACAAGAGTTTTTCGAACGCCTAGGAGCAACTTCAACACCAACCCAGGCTGACGCCGCGGCGCCAGTAAGGGAGACAGAATTACCGAAAATACACATAAAACCGTTTGGTGGCATTTACAAGGAGTGGCCAGCCTTCAAAGCACTGTACATAAGCACTGTACATAGCAAGCAACATCTGGGTAAGATACAAAAGTACCACTATCTAAAATCGTTCCTCGTGGACGAGGCTGCAAGTTTGGTACGCCATTTGCCGATTTCTGAGACGGCATATGACAACGCTTGGGAACGCCTCAACGAGAGATACGATCGACCACGGCAAATTATTCACAACCTGTTGGACACCTTTATGGAGCTACCATCGACTAACAATGGAGAGGTATCCATATTGCGTAGCATATCAGATGGTGCAAATGAGGTCATCCGTGCATTGGACTCAATTGGCCATATGGACCGAGACTGCTGGGTTATCCATTTATTGCTGAACAAAATCGATCCAGAGTCACGCCGCAAATGGGTAGATGCAAGCCGTGCTTCAAATTCACCAAAAGTCGAAGAGTTCTTCAAGTTCCTGGACGCACGATGTGAAGAATTTGAGCTGTGTCAAAGCGATCCTGTACCGAGACAGGGTGGTAACAATAAGAAGACAAGCAGAGCCATGGTAACTGCTGCGCTGACAAAATGCGTGAATTGTAATGCGGATGGGCATCAACTGTCTAAGTGTCCTCAATTCATTGGTTTGTCTATCGACCAACGCCGTTCTTTTGTAAAGCACAAATCTCTCTGCTTTAACTGTCTCAAACCAGGTCACAGGTCATCAAACTGTAGCTCAAAGTACAACTGTCAGCAGTGTGGCAGCAGACACCACACACTCATACACACGCATGCTATGCAGACCAACGAGGTTCAAATCACATCCACGTCTTCAAGCGATCACAAGGATCCAGACACGACATCGGTGACTGCGAGTCACATGTCACAGGCACTACGCACGCCAACCCTATTGTCACATGGGCAAGTAGGACGAACATGTACCTTGCCAACTGCATTGGTACACATCCGCAACTCTCAAGGCACATACACAAACTGCCGAGTGCTACTCGACACGGGCTCGGAGTTATCATATGTATCGGAATGCTGTATTAAGGCACTGGGTCTTAGTCGGGTTCCTGGGCGGATTCTCATTTCCGGCATTTCTTCAATCAAGGCCGATACCACGAGGGGATTCAGCACACTCACGATCAAGTCTCGAGTTTCTGATCACTCGCTACAAGTAAAAGCTCATATTCTAGGAAAAATCACATCTACGCTGGCAAGGGAAAATATTGATGCATCTGCGCTTGAGATCTTCAATGGGATTCCGCTTGCAGACACTGAATTCAACTCGGCATCGCCTATAGACGTCCTACTAGGCACCGATTCTGTATGGGCTATTTTAACCGGCAACAGGAAGCTGGATGCGCAAGGCAACATAATAGCTATTTCAACAATCTTTGGATGGGTTATCACATCGATTGCGTATCAAAATCCATCAATCACCACGTCATTTTTGTCTACAGTCGATATCCATGCTACTCTACAAAGGTTTTGGGAAATCGAGGACTCCCAAATCACCACTCACCATGATCCTGAAAATGTTAAGGTTGAAGAGCATTTTCAAACCACGCACTCACGCGACTCCAAGGGAAGATACACCGTAGAGCTTCCATTCAAGGATGCAGATCCACAATTCACTGACACTCTGCAGGGAGCAACCCAACGCTTTGCTTCTGTGGAGCGCCGTCTACATAGAGACGCAGATTTGCACTCACGGTATGTAAAATTCATGCAAGAGTATATTTCTCTAGGCCACATGCGCCAAATGAACCCTGACGAAATTCTCACCAACGATGGAAGGGTATTCTACATGCCACATCACCCGGTACTAGGAAAGAAACTACGAGTAGTTTTTGACGGTTCATTCCAAGATTCTTCTGGTCAATCTTTAAACGACACCCTGAACGTTGGGCCGAGCATTCAACGAAACCTGTTCGATGTATGCGTACGCTTTCGCCTACATAAATACGTTTTTTCTGCGGACATCATCAAGATGTTCAGGCAAATTTGGATCAACAAGCATCACCGCAACTATCAACGTATCGTTTGGAGAGAACATCCTTCAGCTCCACTTCTACATTACCAACTCTGCACTGTAACCTATGGCACTGCGTGTGCACCATTTCTGGCTGTACGGGTTCTTGAGCAACTGGCCAGAGACTACCAACATTTGTATCCAACTGCTGCGCGCATTCTTCTTGAAGATTTCTACGTTGACGACGTTTTAACAGGAGCTGACACCGAGGAAAAGCTTCTACAATATAAACAAGAACTAATTCAACTAATGTCATGTGCTCAACTCGAACTTGGAAAATGGATTTCCAACAGCAACCGCGTTGTCGATCCTGAGACAACAATCACAAACAACACATCATACAGTCCACTCGAAACTACGAACAAGGTTTTGGGAATTCATTGGCAACCGCACACGGACACATTGGCATACAAGGTATCTTTGCCCAGCGAGGGAAAGATTACAAAACGGCAAGTTTTATCAGACGTGTCTCGCATTTTCGACCCACTTGGATTGCTGGCTCCAGTGGTTATTCAATTCAAAATCCTGTTCCAAGAACTTTGGGTTCTCAACTTAGACTGGGACAGCGCGCTACCGCTCAGCCTGGAAGATTGGTATCTCAAATGCAAGAACGATATCAACACGCTCAATGAACTTGAGGTTCCACGCTACATTGGCAACTCTACTGATACAATTGAATTGCACGCCTTCTCGGACGCATCTATAAAAGCCTACGCCGCTGCCGTTTACAGTAGAGTCACTCTCCCTGATGGTAACATACAGGTTACTCTTATTGCTGCAAAGACTCGTGTTGCACCGCTCAAAACACAATCACTTCCACGCCTGGAATTGTGCGGCGCACTGCTACTAAGTCGACTCATCAACTCAGTCAAAGCTGCACTGAAAAACTACAACGTCACTGTTTACGCCTGGTGCGACTCTACCATTGTTTTGGCTTGGCTCTCGCACATACCTGCCAAACTAAAGACTTTCGTCGCAAACCGCACTGCCGAAATCCTCGGCATTATTCCACGAGATCACTGGCAACATGTCAAATCAGATGACAACCCTGCTGACTGCGCTTCAAGGGGCATGCTAGCTGCTGACTTAGTAAACCACAACCTATGGTGGAAGGGCCCACACTGGCTATACTCAACCGAAGCTGAATGGGTAAAAACACCTAGCACTCCTCATTCTAGTTTCATTTCAGATGAACAAGTCCAGGCTGAAGTAAAAGGTTCCGCTTTCACGACAATGAGAACATACAACACTGAAACCTCACTATTGGATGAACTGATCGACCGTGTCTCCTCGTGGCCGAAGCTACTTCGTATTCTCGCCTACGTTCTCAAGTTCATCCGACGCACTCGCAGAAAATCCAACACCGCTACGCTGACACTTGAGGAGATCCATGACGCACGGATCCTGTACCTTCGCCATGCCCAAGACGAATTCCAAGCTGACTACAAGCGACTCCTCAACCAGCAAGATTTGGGAAACAAATCAAAATTGCGCACCCTCTCACCGCAAATCGACAAACATGGACTCCTGCGAGTGGGTGGCCGCTTAGGTAACTCAGAACTGCCAGCGGATGTGCAGCATCCAATAATTATGCCAAAATCTCATCGCATAACGAAGCTCATTCTGGAACATGAGCACCGGATTCACTTACATCCTGGAGTATCGGCATTATTCGTGATCGCACGCCAACGCTACTGGGTGTTTGGCGCACGCAACCTCATTCGAAAGATCACGCATGACTGTCTAAAATGCTTTAGACAACGGCAACACACATCTCACCAATTCATGTCAGATCTGCCGTCTGTCCGGGTTCGGCAGGCATTTCCGTTTGCAAACACTGGCTGCGACTACGCCGGGCCAATCACCCTCAAGGTCCACAAGGGACGAAATCCACGCAAGGAAAAGGGTTACATTTGCCTATTTGTATGCCTAGCCACTTCTGCCTTGCATTTGGAATTGGCTACAGATCTTACAACCGACACATTCTTGGCGGCACTCAGACGATTCATCTCTCGCCGCGGGAAATGCTCGCAAATGTATAGCGACAACGGGAGAAACTTCGTCGGGGCAAAAAGGGTATTAAACGAAATGCAAACTCTTCTGAAGTCAGACGAACACAACAACACTGTACTGAAGGCCCTGGCAGACGAAGGAATCAACTGGAATTTCATTCCCCCCATGCACCACACTGGGGTGGCAAATGGGAATCAGCTGTGCGCTCTGTCAAACTGCATCTTCATAGAGTCATTGGCAAGAATGTCCTCACCTTTGAGAAAATGCACACACTTCTCGCCCAAATAGAAGCTGTGGTCAACTCACGTCCACTATTCTCAACTTCGGACACTGAGGTCAACTATCTGTCGCCAGCACACTTCCTCATTGGTCGTCCCTACACGACAGTACCAGAAGGCGATCTATCAAATGTACCAATCAACCGTTTGGATTATTGGCAACAGACTCAAGCTATGCTGCAAGGCTTCTGGAAACAATGGCACATGGAATATCTTACATCACTCCAGCATCGGCCAAAGTGGATGAACAAATCGGTCAACATGGCCAAAGATGACATCGTGCTCCTTAAGGATTCTCACACCCCGCCAGCAGCATGGCCTCTCGGAAGAGTCATCGAAACGTATCCAGGGAAGGATGGAATGGTCCGCGCTGTACGACTTAAGACTCCAACTGGAGAAACCACCCGTCCAATTGTGAAGCTCGCCCTATTACCAAATTCTGAAACAGTGTTTCAGGGGGGGCCGGGATGTTGATGAACGGTCACTGTAAAACTAAAAAACTGCATTAATTAACAATTCGATTTGGAAACTGGGCACACAATAAAATTTATGTAGAGAAGAAGAAGGTATTAGAAGCGTCGGTTGCAAATTCGGCGTGTGAGTTTTTGCTTTGCTTTGTTTGACAGATGGCGAAATCAAGAGATTGAGCCAGTTATATTTTCAATAAATAAAGTTAATCATCACTATGAGTTATTGGTACATTAATTGGAAATTTTAAATTATTGGGTCAATCTTTATAAGCCAATCTTCAGATGGCTTGAAGTCTAATTGAATTTTTTTATAAAGTCGATGCCTATTATTCCATCGCATGGAATTGGGAAATGTGAATTTAGGATATGAAAATCGTGTGGAATTATGTATTTAGTTGTCTGTATCTCCAAAGAAACTAAACCTTTGGATTTGGTTATATCTTGACTTATGCCTTTTATGTCTATGATGTGATTCTTGGATCTTGGATGTTTTGGAAGTTATCCGAAGTTTCTTTTAAAATGGAAATGTCTGCACCTGTATCTATTAAAAAGATAAGCTCTTTTCCAGTAGCTACATTGAAAAATGAAACAAATATATTTTGACTGAGATTAATGGTGTGAACTCTGACTTCTTTTATTATTGAATATTTAAAGGGCTTTGGGAGTTTCCCGAAGTGTTTTGGTTAGTATTTTGTGCAATTCTGACATTGCTTTGATTATTGCCATTGGGGCCTTGGTACGAGTTTCCACCGCCTCTATAGTTTCCTCTATATTGGCCTCGTCCTCCTCTGTTATTTTGGTTGTTGTAGTTTTTGTTGTTGTTTTGGTAATTGTTGTTGTAGTTATTGTAATTACCACGAGAATTACCTCTATAATTTCCACGTCCGCGATTTAAGCCGCGCTGTGGATAATTCTTGAAATATAGGACAGTATTTGACTGTCCAGTTGCTTCGGTGCAACTATTGACAAATTTGGAAACAGCATCGTTCTGTTTAGGCTTGTCTAAGGCTCTGTCTAAGGCTTTCGTCATCGGCTCAATTTCTTGTGTATATTGGTTAGCAGTTTTATTGCCCTGCTGTAGGTTCATCAGCTTCGCTGATAATACTTCGACAGTTTCGCCCTTGACGTTGCCTCTTAGTTTAGAAATTACTTCAGTAATTGTTGTCTCATTACCGATTAGATTTCTGGCGACACCTTTTAGCTTTGTTTTTATTATGGAGACAGCTAATTCTTCGTGCTCGCCTTTTATTGATTCTATTATTTGTAAAGCATCAATGAAGCTTGTTAAATTTTTAGCCTTACCATCAAAAACTGGTATAAGCTTGGATGCTGTATTAATAAAATCAATATTTGATTGTGCCATTGTTACAAAGTTAATTATTTTGTTTTTTATTACACTGGAGGTATCTGAATCTGTTGAATTGTCCAGATCAGTGTATACCGCTGGAATAGTAAGATTATTCAAATCTTCATCCTCTGTTTTGAGGTTTACTTTGGGAATCTCTTCTGACTCTGATTCATTCGCTTCTGTTGATTCTGAGTCAGGTGCAGTGTCAACTGCTATTGGGGTGTTTAGAACGGTTGGTACCGATATTTCTAAACTGTACTTTTGTTTAACAAATATTAAATTAGATCGTAGTCGAATCAAAAGTTTCGATACCTGTGACCAATGATCTTGATTTAACCTTTCCCTGTGTTTATGTATTAGCATTCGTGCTTCATTAATGCATTCTACTAATATTTCAACATGCTTCCTAACCGTGTTCGTTTGGATAGGTCTATTCTGGGTTAGTGACTTATATGATCTGTCAAAATTAGTTTTAATGTTTGATAATTCTGTGTATAATTTGTTCCATTCCATGCCTTTAGTTGGGCCGTACTTTTTGAGAGGAATATATTGACATATTTTATATTTATTATTTTATTTTATTTTTTTTTTTTATTTCATTTTCTTAGATTTTTACGTGTTAACATTTATGTGTAATCTGTTTTTTGTGCTATATATATTTTTTCTTATTTTTATTTATTTTGCTGCTTATATTTTATCCAGGTCATTTCCCCGGCTCATATACCTTTTTTTCAGACAATTATTATGCAGCTTGTAAATCTTATAAAAAACAGCGGCGAACATAATAACGACAATGATTACTAAAAGTGCATGTACCCAATATAGATCAACGTTGGTAGATTCTACCTTGTTTATGACATTGGCAGTGGAATCCACTGTTTTTACTTTTATTTGTGTTTCATTAAAATTATAAATTTCTTCTGTTGAAAATTTACTTATCGCATTACTGCGCATTTAGGTTAACAAGCTTCCTACCTAGTTTTTTGCGTAGCTTTACAGGCTACACGTCTAATCGAGCAGAAAAGGTTCCGCTCAATTTTACAAAATATTATATTATGGATATAAAAAAATATGCAACGCAGTGCAATCAAAAAAAATATGCAGCGCAGTGCATGAAGACAAAAAAAATGCCTCCCACGCTTGCTATTTGCTGCTACTGTTTTGGGTTGGTCTTCGCATTATTCTTCGGCTTTACGCATGTGCAATTGCATGCTGTAGAGTTGAGAGGTCCGGGGCAGTCGGTCGGGAAGACCTGTGGTCGTTTCGGCAGAGGCTTGGAAATGTTTTGTGTCGATATTAGTTTTTGGTTTATAACTTTAATTTGATTTTCTGAGTGAGTTGTGCTCTGTGGTACTCTGTTTTGGAGGGTTTCTCTTAAAAATTCAAGCTCGTTGTATAGCCTTTGCGCCGTCGTCCATGCGGGCGGTGTTGATTGAGCAAATAGTAGCCACTTTATGCGGGCTATTCTTTTGTTGATTTTTTTCTTTAGACCTCCACGTACCATTGTGCACACTTTACTCACTCAGACGTTTTTCTCGTATGATGTATTTTTCCTTTAAATCCCTTTGCATTTTTCTATCCTTTGGTTCCTTTTAGCCTTGGTTCCGAATATCTTCCTAAGTCCTCCAGGACTCATGTCACGGTCGCCATGAAATACGTTTGGTTTTATTTTGTATTGAAATATTTTTGGTTTTATTTTGTATTGAAATATGTTTGGAGTTTATTTTATTGGAGCAGCAATGGTGCCGCTCCAACGACCGAAAGGTCTCTGATTTTTACAATATTCTTTAAGTCTAATTAAGGCTAAGTCTCATAGCTGCGCTGCTCGCAGGCAGCGGCTGAGATACGGCTACGTATTATATACTTATGCATATTGCTATGCGCTCTCAAGTGTAGGCGCGAGGGGTATGCATATGCTGTCCGTTCGTTGCAATTATGCCGAAGCTAGCATTTCCCGTGTGTGGGCTAAGCCATAACGATCGGATCATATTTCGGCCACTTAGGTGTTATGACCGGGATTTTGAAATATGTAAACACTGCAACAAAGTGTTACAGTGTGTACCCTTTAAGTATTTTCGGTACAGTAGGCATTCAATATATGTGCATACTACAATCCATCAGGATATGGGAAGGATGTGTGGCAACTCGATAGCTTTAAAACTGAGAGACTAGTTTGCGTAGAAACAGACATACAGGCAGACGGATCGAAGTTATGGCATTTCCGATCAATCAGTTATACGGCAGCTATAGGATATAGTCGATCGATCCCGGCCGTTCCGTTTTATATACTACCTGCAAGAAAAAGATGGTGCAGAGGGTATTATAATTTTGGTCAAAAGTGTGCAACGCTGTGAAGGAGACATCTCCGACTCTGTTGGCACCTAGTGCCAAGACCTACTACCCACACTTATGCACACTTAGTAATTTGATCCAATCAATATGCATCAGCATGTCGCAATATACAAACCCACTAACCGATTTTCTCACTTATAAATAATTAGTAATAAGCATAAAACTATATCCAACCTATTAACCCAGCACTAGTAGACGGCGCGAGAAGCAGAATCAGCATATCAGCGGGAAGAATGACCGACTGACCGATGCAAGTAAAAACCAGCCAGCTAAGCCGAAATGCGCAAGCAGTACACGAACAAACAATCTGAGTCAGCAGACTCAGAGGTGGGTGACCCTGGCATTAACATTAGTTTTAGCACGTCCATAACATTGACCTTTTGATAGTTAATAAAGATAGTTCCGAAATCAGAGTCAATCGTCTCGTTACTCAGTGTCTGAACCACGGCACTTAAAATCAACCTACTTCGAGTGATCCTGTGTAAAACGGTTCACAAGTAGAATCCGCGGCATACCAGTCTACTTCTAGTGTTGCTCCCGTGAAACGGACCACAAGTAGACCCCGCGTCACCTTATTACTTTATAAGTGAGAAAATCGGTTAGTGGGTTTGTATATTGCGACATGCTGATGCATATTGATTGGATCAAATTACTAAGTGTGCATAAGTGTGGGTAGTAGGTCTTGGCACTAGGTGCCAACAGACTCTATAAAGTATATATATTCTTGATCAGGATCACCTTCTGAGTCAATATGAGCATGTCCGTCTGTCCGTCTGCCTGTATGTCTGTTTCTGCGAAAACTAGTCTCTCAATTTTAAAGCTATCGAGTTAAAACGTTGCACACATCCTTCTTTCCTTATTTGCAGGCAGTATATAAGTCGGAACAGCCGGGATCAGTCGACTATATCCTATAGCTGCCATATAACTCACTCTACTCTAATAATTATTTAAGTGCACTTCACTGTTCGTCAATGATCGGGAAAATATTTGAATTGAGACCTGTTGGAAACGGACGGACACGGGTTGTATTGAGGATCAGGAAAACTTTTGCTTGATCAGGGTGGCTGAGATGTTGTACGCTCCCCTGGTCTTTACCCTTCCTGCCTTGATACCTCGACATTAATCTATTTGGTATCCCAAAAATAATGCACTCTACATACTCAAACGATTTCGGAGTTTCCTGAAAACTGCATCACCATAAGCCCCAGACCCAGATAATACTCTTCTATTCCATTATAATATACATTATCTTTACTAAATCAAATCAAAATACACTTCATACGCCTTAGCGCCATAACAAAATAAGTAAACTAAAAAAAAAGCTAAGGAAATCAAAATTAAAGAACATTTTCTTTTTCCAGACTTACGCTTTTTCCGCCGATGCAGGTTAGTTGGGCCCATCGAAGATGCAGATCTCTGTAAAAATGTTGCTGTTCGCTGCGGGGGGAGTGCGGAGTGGAAGAATATGAACTGTTTACTGAGATTAGTTTATCTCAAACTTTAAAAAAAAAATTAAAAGTGGCTGTTTACTACAATTTTTAACAACGACGAAAAGAAAAACCAAGCGTTCGACTCAACGTTAAAATTCGCTATTTATTTTAACCAAAAGAACTTAAGCCTAGCTTATCTATTGCGGCGAAGTGGAGAGCGCAACTAAGCTTTGATTTCGCTCCCGCTCCGCCCTATGCTAACTTAAACTAGACTTCAATTTTTTCTCGACTAATATAATATAATTATTCTACACGTTGCTTCTATCGTTGCAAGTGAAGGCAGGTGGCGATTGTCTGGCGCATTTGCAGTTACATTTAAACTAAATGAAAGTAGAAATTACCCTAAATAACAATCTCTAGCAAAATCTTAATTCTAATTTTAATTGATCCAACGCTTTGATACTTCTCACATCCTAGTTCGTGATTGCTTTTTTCGGGGTCTTTTGCTGAGTTCGGGTCGCTGCGGGGGGAGTGCGGAGTGGAAGAATAGGATCGGTGGATCTGCGAGATCACGTGGTTACGAGTTCATGCCACGAGTGAGTCCCAAGCTTGGCTGCAATGGTACTTGCTGCTTTAGCCTCTTTGCTTATTGCTCCGTTACGTCATCAGTTGATGTTAGGTTGCCACGTGTACTCGACCTCCTACACTCGATCCACTCCTCTCCTTTTTTCCCCACTTCCTTCCTTTCCATCCGGTTGCCTTTGTTTCTGCCAGTGGTCCCCCCACATTGCGGAGGGGGAGTGCGGAGTGGAAGAATAGGATCGGTGGATCTGCGAGATCACGTGGTTACGAGTTCATGCCACGAGTGAGTCCCAAGCTTGGCTGCTATGGTACTTGCTGCTTTAGCCTCTTTGCTTATTGCTCCGTTACGTCATCAGTTGATGTTAGGTTGCCACGTGTACTCGACCTCCTACACTCGATCCACTCCTCTCCTTTTTTCCCCACTTCCTTCCTTTCCATCCGGTTGCCTTTGTTTCTGCCAGTGGTCCCCCCACATTGCGGAGGGGGAGTGCGGAGTGGAAGAATAGGATCGGTGGATCTGCGAGATCACGTGGTTACGAGTTCCTGCCACGAGTGAGTCCCAACCTTGGCTGCTATGGTACCTGCTGCTTTAGCCTCTCTGCTTATTGCTTCGTTACGTCATCAGTTGATGTTAGGTTGCCACGTGTACTCGATCTCTTACAGTCGATCCAGTTCACTCCTTTTTTCCTCACTTCCTTCCTTTCCGTTAGGTTGCCGTTGTTTCTGCCAGTGGTAACTTGCCACATTGATGAGAAGCGCGAACACGCTACGCGACGTGCGCAAGGCTAACCGGCCGGTGGAGATCACACTACAGGTTGCTTTCTCACTGTAACACAAATTTGTCTCACTGAGCTGTTCACTATCTATCCACTATATTTACCTTTCAGCAATCTTAGTATTCCCAACTGATGCAAGAGATGTTCCGAATACTGATGTTAGAGATGTTAGAAGTTTTGTAAATTCCAAAGCTGCTTTAGCACATGGTTGCTGCCTTCGTTCAATTTAGGCAGGTCAATTATTTTACGTCTGGTGCTCTCTCTATCGCAAATTCAAATAAACAACCTGACAATAAGCTAACTTTGTTGCTACGCTACCGTGAAAATCTCCAAAACTTCCAATAACGGGACAATTCCTGATCTCCGTTTGCATCTGTCTCTCAGCGCTTTCACATGCGTGTGCCAGAGCGGAACGGATATATTGCCCTTTTCGTCGCTACGCTCCGTACCCTACATTTCGGATTCGGCATTTTGGAGTATCCTTGGTGAAGACTGATACAAAATAATTTCTTGGTTCTCTCTACCGCTTCGACCCCCACACTCTGAAAAAAAAACACAAAAAAACACTTATGGAAGGTTACAAATACACAGGTTAATACCTAACAAAAAAAACGCGGGAAGCTGTCTTTTCAACCAGCTGGCCTCTGCGACAGTCCGTAAACAACTTCTTGCAGAGGCGGAATAAGCAAGAGCCGTCTTGCATTTAAGAATACACTAATTTACACAGAGTAATGTAATATACACAACCTAACAACCAAACTTTAGAAAACGAGGTCTACAAATATATACATACAGGCATGTAAATCTTATGAACAAAATATCTTATGTACAAAATTTTATAAGGATCGGCCGAATACATCCTATAGCTGTCATATAACGATATGTATAAATAAAGATCTAATAGCAGAAGGAAATAATATAATAAAAGCATTCAACTGTTCTATAAAAATAAAAGATTTAATAATAACAAATACTATGCTTGATTACACACGAACTATTTATGTAAACAACAACATAACTAAACTCGAGTGTTTATCCTATATCGTGGCCAAAGAAATATTCCAAAACCATTCCAAACAATATTTTACAACCCAAACAATTTTATTAATACTACTAGCAATAATAATTATTATTATAATCATATATTTGATTTATAAATTTAAGAACATCTCAAAAAGGATAATAATTAATTATAAAAAACAAAAGGTTATTAGTCCCGAAAAAGGACCTAAAAGTTCAGACAATAAAGAACATGACCTAAAGTTATACCCCAATCTAACCTCCTGAGGGCAGGCTAAATTCTTAAGGATGGGGAAGTAACATATCAACAAAATTTCTTTAAGTAAAGCTGAAGCTTTTTGTATTGAAATTCGTAACCCAGCTGCAAATAGCCTCATTCCAATTTTTGTAAAAACTTAAACATTTAATTATTCTAATTCGGCTGAAAACAGCCTCATTTCATATTTCCAATTTATAAGAGTTACTTCAGATTGAAAACCAAAGCAATATTTGGGTAAACAGAATCCCAACTCAAATCTTTCTCACTCCTTTTAAGTGAATTAAAACTAAACAGCTCAAACCATTCTTAAATGGGCACCCACTTCACAGGAAATTTCACATTTTCTTCACACCTCGATTATTTGAGACCCAAAGCCTTCCACGTCAACTGACACCTCAAGTAAATGCTCAATCTATTCCCTTCAGAAAACAAAGCCTCTCAGAGAGAAAAGCTTCCTTCAAGCTTTAATCTGCAAAAAGCTTCAGCAAGGGTAGCTATAAAAGGGACTTAGAGCCCCAAAGATAAGTTATTTCTGAAATTCTAAAATTCTAAGCAGTTGTTCTGAAATTCTAAAATTCTAAGCAGTTTTAAAGAATCACATTGTATCAAAACCGGAACTCAAATAAAAATATATTTTTTCAAACTATTTTGAAGAATATATTTAATTATATATATTTCTATCCTACTAATGAAAATGCGAATATTTATGATTAAAAATGGTTTTATTGTTTTTCAAAGTATTCTCCAGCAAGACTTGTACACTTTTGCATGTTGTAATTGTCGATTGAGACCCCTCCAAAACATTTTTTTGGAACGCTTCAACAGCATCTTCTGGCGTCGATTCGTTGACCACGCACTTTTTTTTCTTGATGTGCGGGAATAAAAAGAAGTCATTGGGTGCCAAGTCAGGGCTGTATGGCGGATGACTCATCAATTCGACATTTTTGCCGGTCAAAAAGGCGCTGGCCTTTTAACGACCTTTACGACCTTCGCTTTTGACCAGTTTTTCACAGTGCTATAAGATGGTGCTTCATCGCCATACAAAGATTTAAGTTCATCGATGCACTCTTCACGTCGAATGCCGTGAAATGTGATTAGGCAATAATGTTCACGAGTTAATTACATTTTCTGCCAAATTGAGTTTTTCAAGTCACTGTACAACACTGAGCACGTTGTTGCTCAGTGTGCGTCAGAACTTTCCAACAAAAACGTCAGGCGGCGCCAGGCAACACTTAGTATGGCCTAGGCAGAAATATATATAGAAGCCTTCGTACCCTTTCAGAGGGTATTCTAATTTTCGTCAAAATAATGCAACGCAGTGAAGAAGACATCTCCGACCCTATAAAGTGTATAAATTCTTGATCAGGATCACCTCCTAAGTCGACATGAGCATGTCAGTCTGTCCGTCTGTCTGTCTGTTTCTACGCAAACTAGTCTCTCAGTTTTAGAGCTATCGAGTTGAAACTTTGGACACATCCTTCTTTTGTTTGCAGGCAGTACAAAAGTCGGCACGGGAGGGATCGGTCGCCTACATCCTATAGCTGCCTATAACTGATTGATCGAAAGTGCCATATAATAAGGTGTTACTCCAGGATCCAGGATCAGGATCACCTTCTGAGTCAATATGAGCATGTCCGTCTGCCTGTCTGTCTGTTTCTACGCAAACTAGTCTATTAATTTTAAAGCTATCGAGTTAAAACTTTGCAAACATCCTTCTTTCCTTATTTGCAGGCAGTATATAAGTCGGAACAGCCGGGATCAGTCGACTATATCCTATAGCTGCCATATAACTCACTCTAATAATTATTTAAGTGCACTTCACTGTTCGTCAATGATCGGGAAAATCTTGCACGCGTATGTGTGTGTGTTTGTGTGTGCGTGGGATCCTTTACACATAACCAAACAAATATACATTTATATATATTCCCATGCCAGCAGGCATCTCCAGTCCTTTCTTGAGGCCTTCCCATAAATTTTCCACCAACAAATTTTCAACATATTCTTTAGTTTTCATAATTATCCGCTGGCAAGGGTGGAACCTCCGCTGGCAAGGGTGAAATGGGCAGCAATTCGAGCAGAGCGCAACGACGTCTCGTGCTCGATTTCGGCATGCATCGTACCTACAAGCTCAGACACTGTCCATCGCAAGTCGCTGCTTATCTCAGCAATGTCAAACTCTTCAAGCTCCCCGTGGATGGCCTAAAAATCATTGTACTTGGCGACCATCTGGCCAAGACGCACATGGAGCATAGCATCATCCATCTTTGACATTGGCTGCAGGGCGCCTTGGATCCTCTTCAAATCCTGGAGGATACCCTTTGCCTTGCATTTTAAAATCGCACTCTGAGATGAAGTGGGTTCTCCTGTGACGGCGGCGCTGGAGTTCATCGCCACTATAATTGAAATACGCTCAATTTAGGTAAAAACACGCACAAATTAATTTTGTCGCCAAAATTACAGTTCTTGTTTATTTTATTATATTTAATTATATTTGAGCGGAGCGAACACGATTTATCCCACTATGCGCTCAAACCGTACACCGTGGAATGTATATATATATGAACGCTTGTGTGATTCAAATGCACTTGCAAGTGGAACGTATGTTTGTATGTATGTATGTTGGCGGACCGAATAACAATTGGTTGTATTGAATTTATTTATATTATTAAATGATTTATGTATAAATTCAAAATAATTGTTTCACTGATGCACTGCCGTTTATGTTCAAAAATGCACATATATTAATATAGCGCGCAAAAACTGAAACGGGTATGTTCGCACTATTTTATGCTCGTGGAATTGTTAATTTTATTAATTAGATCACGTCAATGACTTTTTAATGACTTTTTCCCTTTTTTTTAAAATAACAAAAAAGGAAATTACACAGTGTAACAGTGATTCTGAACTTTTGAAGTGACATAGTAGGAATTGTTCATTGGGTCGAGTATATCACAAAACCATTTTTGAAATATTTCTAACACCCTCAAAATCTTGATTTATGGTTAAAAAACCGTTTTTTCGGGACTTGTTTGCGCTTAAAAATTCCAGAACGCGTTTTTTTCAACCGATTTGAAAAGTTTTGGTGTTTTTTAATAGTGAAATGTTGTAGCTTTTTAAAAAAAAATATATCTTTGATTTTGTTAAACAAAAAGAACAAAATTTTTACATCTGAAACTCAAGTTTTCGACTTTTGTTCGTGTTTTTCGGATTTTGATGCCAGTTTTTCGGTACAACTTACAAAAGTTCTGTCATTTTTGACACATAGCAATGTTGTCTTATTAATACTGAATAAAACGAGACAAATTTCATCAAAAAGTCATGACAATTGGTGAAGTTATAACGCCTTTCCCAAAAAAAGTCAATTCAACCTTGCGTGCGCTCCGGAGTACCTGTGTGTAGAAGACAGGAATAAGCTCTTCTTCTTATAGTGCTCCCATGGTTTTATTCAGAATTAATGAGACAATATTGATATGTGGCAAAAATGACAGAATTTTTGTAAGTTGTACCGAAAAACTGGCATCAAAATCCGAAAAACACGAACAAAAGTCGAAAACTTCAGTTTCAGATGTAAAAATTTTGTTCTTTTTGTTTAACAAAATCAAAGATATATTTTTTTTTAAAAAGCTACAACATTTCACTATTAAAAAACACCAAAACTTTTCAAATCGGTTGAAAAAAACGCGTTCTGGAATTTTTAAGCGCAAACAAGTCCCGAAAAACGGTTTTTTTAACCATAAATCAAGATTTTGAGGGTGTTAGAAATATTTCAAAAATGGTTTTGTGATATACTCGACCCAATGAACAATTCCTACTATGTCACTTCAAAAGTTCATTCACTTTTGTCATTTTTGTAACACTGTGTTATTTGTTTCACAACGTTATAAAATGTTTATTTGTTCGCATATGAAATGGAGTGCTAGAAAGCTCCGATTTAGAATGCGTATGCACTGAGATAGAAAGTACAAGTGGGCCCGCCCTTTAGCATAGGACGGGCGAAAGCTCTTTAACTTAATGACAAAAATAAAATAAAGCCGAGCGGCCGAGAAGAGTCGGCTTGCGACTAACAACAGCGATGAGAAAATGATTATATGCTAAAACTATAATTATTACATTTATATATGTCGGAGATAAGATAGATTTAATTCAAATAATATTTACTGATTAATTATAAGTTAAGTGTATGGTACAAAAGGAAATAAATGAGCATTGAAAATGAAGACAGAGAAGCTTATTAGAATAAGAGCGCGGTAGGGAAAGAGAGTAAAGCCCTGCTGAGCGTGGCGCAATGATGGAAGGAAGGAAGTGGAATGGAAAGGCAATCGAAAACAGCCATCGGAAGTGAAAGGTCATAAGGAAGAATATCATTGCGACTCGCTGCGTGTGCAAAATAGAAAATGACTGAGAAAAACGACCAACATTTCCCGACATCAGAAGTGGGATCACCGCCCCTACAAGATAACTCGGAAGATCGCTGGCGCAGACTATTAGAATCGCAAAATAGAGTGATAACCGAACTATTAAAAGCAACGCCGCAACCTGACACGCGCGCCGCGATGTTACCGATATTCAAGCCCGAAGCTGCAGAAGCCGACGCGGCAGCATGGTGCAAAACGGCGGATATGATTTTAAGTGAACATCCAAAAGAAGGTGCATCCTTGGTGATGACGCTCAGCAAATCGCTACTCGGTAGTGCATCGCAGTGGCTTTCGCAAATTTGTTTTCCCGGAATGAGCTGGTCGCAATTCAGAGATTTGTTCATGGAACGTTTCGAAGGCAACGAGACGCCGGCAGCAGTGTTGCTCAATATGCTCAAGGGACGTCCTAATGCAAATGAATGCCTCTCGGTGTATTCAAGTCGACTAATTACATCGTTATTGACCAAGTGGAAATCAATGACCCATGAGGAGATCGCTATATCCCTAGTCTTGGCTCATGCATCCCAAATCGACCCCAGACTGCAGCGTGTAGCGTTCACCACAAACATAAAATCACGTGCTGAACTGCAACAACAACTCAAGGCGCACACGTTCAGCAGAAATTTAGAATTTTCTGCATCAGAGGGACCCGAGAGGAAGAGATTCAAAATGCAGATGCCGATTAGATGCCATAATTGCGGAAAACTTGGACATAAGGAAATGGAGTGTCGCAAGAGGAGAACAGAAGAGCGAAACGAGACTACACATGGCGAAAGCAACAACACGACAACGATGGTACGAGAGAGATCAACAATTACTTGCTTCAAGTGCGGCGGCGTTGGACATATCGCTTCAGTGTGTACGAGAGGAACAGCAACAGCGAGCCGAAGCAGCAACGAAAGGAGAGTAGACATGTGCGCATTACATCAGCCAAATGGGACTGCAATTCAATTTGGTGAGAAGTTTCCATTTTTCTTTGATTCTGTTCTAATATAATATAATTATTCTACACGTTGCTTCTATCGTTGCAAGTGAAGGCAGGTGGCGATTGTCTGGCGCATTTACAGTTACATTTAAACTAAATGAAAGTAGAAATTACCCTAAATAACAATCTCTAGCAAAATCTTAATTCTAATTTTAATTGATCCAACGCTTTGATACTTCTCACATCCTAGTTCGTGATCTCTTTTCACGGGGTCTTTTGCTGAGTTCGGGTCGCTGCGGGGGGAGTGCGGAGTGGAAGAATAGGATCGGTGGATCTGCGAGATCACGTGGTTACGAGTTCATGCCACGAGTGAGTCCCAAGCTTGGCTGCTATGGTACCTGCTGCTTTAGCCTCTCTGCATATTGCTTCGTTACGTCATCAGTTGATGTTAGGTTGCCACGTGTACTCGATCTCTTACAGTCGATCCACTTCACTCCTTTTTTCCTCACTTCCTTCCTCTCCGTTAGGTTGCCGTTGTTTCAGCCAGTGGTAACTTGCCACATTGATGAGAAGCGCGAACACGCTACGCGACGTGCGCAAGGCTAACCGGCCGGTGGAGATCACACTACAGGTTGCTTTCTCACTGTAACACAAATTTGTCTCACTGAGCTTTTCACTATCTATCCACTATATTTACCTTTCAGCAATCTTAGTATTCCCAACTGATGCAAGAGATGTTCCGAATACTGATGTTAGAGATGTTGGAAGTTTTGTAAATTCCAAAGCTGCTTTAGCACATGGTTGCTGCCTTCGTTCAATTTAGGCAGGTCAATTATTTTACGTCTGGTGCTCTCTCTATCGCAAATTCAAATAAACGACCTGACAATAAGCTAACTTTGTTGCTACGCTACCGTGAAAATCTCCAAAACTTCCAATAACGGGACAATTCCTGATCTCCGTTTGCATCTGTCTCTCAGCGCTTTCACATGGCATACCTTCTTGTTTTTTAAGTTAGAAAGATGGGATTTGGTACAGATTCTATTTTGGGCAAAATAATCCGTGTGCCAGAGCGGAACGGATATATTGCCCTTTTCGTCGCTACGCTCCGTACCCTACATTTCGGATTCGGCATTTTGGAGTATCCTTGGTGAAGACTGATACAAAATAATTTCTTGGTTCTCTCTACCGCTTCGACCTCCACACTCTGAAAAAAGTTAGCTTTCCTTTCTTGTTTTAAACACAAAAAAACACTTATGGAAGGTTACAAATACACAGGTTAATACCTAACAAAAAAAACGCGGGAAGCTGTCTTTTCAACCAGCTGGCCTCTGCGACAGTCCCTAAACAACTTCTTGCAGAGGCGGAATAAGCAAGAGCCGTCTTGCATTTAAGAATACACTAATTTACACAGAGTAATGTAATATACACAACCTAACAACCAAACTTTAGAAAACGAGGTCTACAAATATATACATACAGGCATGTAAATCTTGCCTGTATGTAAATAAACAAAATATCTTATGTACAAAATTTTATAAGGATCGGCCGAATATATCCTATAGCTGTCATATAACGATATGTATAAATAAAGATCTAATAGCAGAAGGAAATAATATAATAAAAGCATTCAACTGTTCTATAAAAATAAAAGATTTAATAATAACAAATACTATGCTTGATTACACACGAACTATTTATGTAAACAACAACATAACTAAACTCGAGTGTTTATCCTATATCGTGGCCAAAGAAATATTCCAAAACCATTCCAAACAATATTTTACAACCCAAACAATTTTATTAATACTACTAGCAATAGGATAATAATTAATTATAAAAAACAAAAGGTTATTAGTCCCGAAAAAGGACCTAAAAGTTCAGACAATAAAGAACATGACCTAAAGTTATACCCCAATCTAACCTCCTGAGGGCAGGCTAAATTCTTAAGGATGGGGAAGTAACATATCAACAAAATTTCTTTAAGTAAAGCTTTGTATTGAAATTCGTAACCCAGCTGCAAATAGCCTCATTCCAATTTTTGTAAAAACATAAACATTTAATTATTCTAATTCGGCTGAAAACAGCCTCATTTCATATTTCCAATTTATAAGAGTCACTTCAGATTGAAAACCAAAGCAATATTTGGGTAAACAGAATCCCAACTCAAATCTTTCTCACTCCTTTTAAGTGAATTAAAACTAAACAGCTCAAACCATTCTTAAATGGGCACCCACTTCACAGGAAATTTCACATTTTCTTCACACCTCGATTATTTGAGACCCAAAGCCTTCCACGTCAACTGACACCTCAAGTAAATGCTCAATCTATTCCCTTCAGAAAACAAAGCCTCTCAGAGAGAAAAGCTTCCTTCGAGCTTTAATCTGCAAAAAGCTTCAGCAAGGGTAGCTATAAAAGGGACTTAGAGCCCCAAAGATAAGTTATTTCTGAAATTCTAAAATTCTTAGCAGTTGTTCTGAAATTCTAAAATTCTAAGCAGTTTTAAAGAATCACACTGTATCAAAACCTGAACTCAACTAAAAATATATTTTTTCAAACTATTTTGAAGAATATATTTAATTATATATATTTCTATGCGACTAATGAAAATGCGAATATTTATGATTAAAAATGGTTTTATTGTTTTTCAAAGTTTTCTCCAGCAAGACTTGTACACTTTTGCATGTTGTAATTGTCGATTGAGACCCCTCCAAAACATTTTTTTGAAACGCTTCAACAGCATCTTCTGGCGTCGATTCGTTGACCACGCACTTTTTTTTCTTGATGTGCGGGAATAAAAAGAAGTCATTGGGTGCCAAATCAGGGCTGTATGGCGGATGACTCATCAATTCGACATTTTTTCGACAAAGCAAGTCAGCCCGGCAGCGTCGGATGGGCCAGCGCTGCTGTGTTTAGAAAAACGGAAGAAGAGAAGGCATCAAGGGCAGACGGCATGCGGGGCAGCAGCGGGGGCGGGGGAGCCGGCACGGCAGCGCGCACGGAAGAAGGCGAAAGAGTGTATACATTCTTGATCAGGATCACCTTCTGAGTCAATATGAGCATGTCCGTCTGCCTGTCTGTCTGTTTCTACGCAAACTACTCTATTAATTTTAAAGCTATCGAGTTAAAACTTTGCAAACATCCTTCTTTCCTTATTTGCAGGCAGTATATAAGTCGGAACAGCCGGGATCAGTCGACTATATCCTATAGCTGCCATATAACTCACTCTGATAATTATTTAAGTGCACTTTACTGTTCGTCAATGATCGGGAAAATCTTGCACGCGTATGTGTGTGTGTTTGTGTGTGCGTGGGATCCTTCACACATAACCAAACAAATATACATTTATATATATTCCCATGCCAGCAGGCATCTCCTGTCCTTTCTTGAGGCCTTGCCATACATTTTCCACCTGAGTGTAACTGATAAAAAAGGGCCGCATCAGGTCGATCATTGTTCCGAGTTTTTTTGTTGACCCTTCAGGTTTAACGGAAATTCACTTTCTTATGACAATTTTTTCCTTTTGATACTAGTTTCAACCCTTGTACAATTGTATATTAGAAATTAAATATCTTCGTATAACTCCAAAAATAATTTTTATATATTTCACTGATCTTGGATTGAAAAATCATTTAAAATGATATGCAATAACATATTCTTTAGTTTTCATAATTATCCGCTGGCAAGGGTGGAACCTCCGCTGGCAAGGGTGAAATGGGTGCTCGATTGCGGCATGCATCGTAGCTACAAGCTCAGACACTGTCCATCGCAAGTCGCTGCTTATCTCAGCAATGTCTAACTCTTCAAGCTCCCCGTGGATGGCCTTAAAATCATCGTACTTGGCGACCATCTGGCCAAGACGCACATGGAGCATAGCATCCTCCACCTTTGACATTGGCTGCAGGGCGCCTTGGATCTTCTTCAAATCCTGGAGGATACCCTTTCCCTTTCATTTTAAAATCGCACTCTGAGATGAAGTGGGTTCTCCTGTGACGGCGGCGCTGGAGTTCATCGCCACTATAATTGAAATACGCTCAATTTAGGTAAAAACACGCACAAATTAATTTTGTCGCCAAAATTACAGTTCTTGTTTATTTTATTATATTTAATTATATTTGAGCGCAGCGAACACGATTTACCCCACTATGCGCTCAAACCGTACACCGTGGAATGTATATATATATGAACGCTTGTGTGATTCAAATGCACTTGCAAGTGGAACGTATGTTTGTATGTATGTATGTTGGCGGACCGAATAACAATTGGTTGTATTGAATTTATTTATATTATTAAATGATTTATGTATAAATACAAAATAATTGTTTCACTGATGCACTGCCGTTTATGTTCAAAAATGCACATATGTTAATATAGCGCGCAAAAACTGAAACGGGTATGTTCGCACTATTTTATGCTCGTGGAATTGTTAATTTTATTAATTAGATCACGTCAATGACTTTTTAATGACTTTTTCCCTTTTTTTTAAAATAACAAAACAGGAAATTATTTGTTTCACAACGTTATAAAATGTTTATTTGTTCGCATATGAAATGGAGTGCTAGAAAGCTCCGATTTAGAATGCGTATGCACTGAGATAGAAAGTACAAGTGGGCCCGCCTTTTAGCATAGGACGGGCGAAAGCTCGTTAACTTAATGACAAAAATAAAATAAAGCCGAGCGGCCGAGAAGAGTCGGCTTGCGACTAACAACAGCGATGAGAAAATGATTATATGCTAAAACTATAATTATTACATTTATATATGTCGGAGATAAGATAGATTTAATTCCTATATATTATTTACTGATTAATTATAAGTTAAGTGTATGGTACAAAAGGAAATAAATGAGCATTGAAAATGAAGACAGAGAAGCTTATTAGAATAAGAGCGCGGTAGGGAAAGAGAGTAAAGCCCTGCTGAGCGTGGCGCAATGATGGAAGGAAGGAAGTGGAATGGAAAGGCAATCGAAAACAGCCATCGGAAGTGAAAGGTCATAAGGAAGAATATCATTGCGACTCGCTGCGTGTGCAAAATAGAAAATGACTGAGAAAAACGACCAACATTTCCCGACATCAGAAGTGGGATCACCGCCCCTACAAGATAACTCGGAAGATAGCTGGCGCAGACTATTAGAATCGCAAAATAGAGTGATAACCGAACTATTAAAAGCAACGCCGCAACCTGACACGCGCGCCGCGATGTTACCGATATTCAACCCCGAAGCTGCAGGAGCCGACGCGGCAGCATGGTGCAAAACGGCGGATATGATTTTAAGTGAACATCCAAAAGAAGGTGCATCCTTGGTGATGACGCTTAGCAAATCGCTACTCGGTAGTGCATCGCAGTGGCTTTCGCAAATTTGTTTTCCCGGAATGAGCTGGTCGCAATTCAGAGATTTGTTCATGGAACGTTACGAAGGCAACGAGACGCCGGCAGCAGTGTTGCTCAATATGCTCAAGGGACGTCCTAATGCAAATGAATGCCTCTCGGTGTATTCAAGCCGACTAATTACATCGTTATTGACCAAGTGGAAATCAATGACCCATGAGGAGATCGCTATATCCCTAGTATTGGCTCATGCATCCCAAATCGACCCAGACTGCAGCGTGTAGCGTTCACCACAAACATAAAATCACGTGCTGAACTGCAACAACAACTCAAGGCGCACACGTTCAGCAGAAATTTAGAATTTTCTGCATCAGAGGGACCCGAGAGGAAGAGATTCAAAATGCAGACGCCGATTAGATGCCATAATTGCGGAAAACTTGGACATAAGGCAATGGAGTGTCGCAAGAGGAGAACAGAAGAACGAAACGAGACTAGACATGGCGAAAGCAACAACAGGACAACGATGGTACGAGAGAGATCAACAATTACTTGCTTCAAGTGCGGCGGCGTTGGACATATCGCTTCAGTGTGTACGAGAGGAACAGCAACAGCGAGCCGAAGCAGCAACGAAAGGAGAGTAGACATGTGCGCATTACATCAGCCAAATGGGACTGCAATTCAATTTGGTGAGAAGTTTCCATTTTTCTTTGATTCTGGATCAGAATGCTCTTTGGTTAAAGAAACAGTTGGCGCCAAGCTGGCTGGAAAGAGAATCCATAACATGGTTGTTTTGAGAGGCATAGGCGACAATGTTGTCAAGAGCAATATGCAGATTCTGTCCACCATACAAATTTCTGAATTTAATTTTGAATTGTCATTTCATGTAGTAGATAATAAGTGCCTCAAATATGATATGATAATTGGACAAGACATTTTTGAGCTTGGTTTTGGAGTAACTTTAGAAAGAGATAGATTCGATATCTACAAAACTCAAACCGTATTGTCTTTAAATAATGATAAAAATGTAAACGAGATAGATCATAAAAGTAATGTTAATTTGGAGCTAAGTAATAGTGATAAGTTAAAATTGAACGACCTACTGGGCAAATATTCCAAATTTCTCATTGATGGCATTCCAAATAGACGTGTTACGACAGGTTCTTTAGAAATGTGTTTAGTGGACGTAAACAAAACAGTACAAAGACGACCATATCGTCTTAGCGAGAGTGAGAAAGAAATAGTAAGAGAAAAGATTCAGCAAATGCTAGAATCTAACGTAATTAGACCAAGTAGCTCCCCTTTCGCTAGTCCAATGTTACTTGTAAAAAAGAAGGACGGCAGTGACAAGTCTGTCACTGTGCATAGATTATCGAGAACTCAACGCAAATACTGTGTCAGATAGATACCCCTTGCCATTAATATCAGACCAAATAGATCGCCTGCAAGGCGGTAAATATTTCTCTAGCCTAGACATGGCCAGTGGCTTCTATCAGGTGCCAATTCACCCCGATTCGGTTGAGCGAACTGCATTCGTGACACCAGAGGGTCAATATGAATTTTTAGCTATGCCCTTTGGCCTCAAAAACGCTTCGTCAGTCTTTCAACGTGCCATAGTTCGAGCTTTAGGGGATTTGGTTAATAAATATGCAGTAGTCTATATCGATGACGTATTAATTGTTTCTAGTACTATAGAGGAAGCATTTGACAGATTGGAAATAGTTCTAAGCGTATTATCAAAGTCAGGCTTTTCCTTTAACATTAAAAAATGCAAATTTCTGCAAACGGAGATAGAGTACTTAGGTTTTCTTATAAGAGATGGCGAGCTAAAACCCAATCCTCGAAAAAAACAAGCACTAACCCAACTTCCCAAACCAGAATCAGTCACACAAACTAGACAGTTCATAGGTTTAGCAATTTACATCAAAAATAAACGAATTTGAGTGGAGCGAAAAGCATGAGGAAATTCGAAAAAAAATTATTAAGGTGCTAACTAGTGATCCCGTTTTGATCATATTCGATCCAAATTTACCAATAGAGCTGCATACGGATGCTAGCGCCAATGGGTATGGCGCTATGCTATTGCACATGGTAGATGGTCAGCGCCGTGTAGTTGAGTATTACAGTAAATGCACCACAATATCCGAGTCAAAATATCATTCGTATGAACTCGAGACATTGGCGGTGTACAATGCGATTAGAAATTTCCGACATTATTTAAGCGGCAGAAAGTTCACAGTATATACGGACTGTAATTCTGTTAGTGCAAGTGAAAAGACAGCGGCATTGACGCCGCGAGTTCATCGTTGGTGGTCATTTCTGCAGTCATACGAATTCCAGGTGGAATATAAAAAAGGGAGCCAAATGGCTCACGTTGACTGCTTGTCTAGGAATCCCGTCACCATAGTAGAGCAGGAAAGTTTGAGTAAGGTAGTGGAGGTACGAGTTGACTTGGCAACTATAACCCAAGATAAGATTTACGAGCAATATTGGTTTGATGGAATGTCAAAATACGTGCGAAGATTTGTAGAAAATTGTGTGACATGTAAATTGTCAAAATCGGTGTCAGGTAAAATACAATCGGAGTTACATCCCATTCCCAAAGTAGAGATACCATGGCATACGGTGCACATTGATATTAGTGGCAAATTAAGCGGAAAAAAGGACGAGAAGGAATACGTAATAGTTCAAATTGATGCCTTCACCAAATTTGTTTACCTGTACCACACGTGGAACTTGGACACGGTGAACTGCATACAGTCAGTAAAGTCTGCGATATCAGTATTTGGTGTTCCTAACAGAATTATAGCGGACCAAGGTAGATGCTTCACGAGTAGCGAATTTCGAAAATTCTGTTCCAATAACAAAATTGACCTTCATGTATTAGCAACGGGTGCCAGTAGGGCAAATGGCCAGGTCGAGCGCGTTATGAGTGTGCTAAAGGGCATGCTAACGGCTGTAGAGATAAGTGAGCGAACATGGCAAGAAGCATTGGGCGAAGTACAATTGGCAATAAACTGTACCATGAACCGGGTAACTAACGATAGTCCATTAGAGCTGATGATTGGCAAAGAAGCGAGATCCTTGGGAATGCTCACTGTAAATGAGGAAGAGCGTGTAGATCTAAATAAGGCTAGGAAGGAAGCTAAGGAAGGCATAATTAAGAATGCTCAGTATGATAAGGCAAGAGTAAATAAAAAGCATGCTCAGGTAGTAAGGCATAAAATTGGCGATCATGTATTGCTGAAAAGCGAAGAGCGGCACCAAACGAAGTTGGATCCAAAGTTTAAGGGACCATTCGAAATTGTACAATTGTTAGATGGTGACCGATATTTGTTAAAATTATTGACAACTAGAAGGGTGTATAAATACCCGCATGATAGTGTGCGTAGTGTGCCTAAAGATCGAGAGACCTTGGAATTTGAAGAAGAGCTTAACGACGGCAAAAACTAGTGCGTGCAAGCAAGAGATCTGTGACCCAAGAGGGGTGCGAGGGAGAAATTTTATGCAGAAGAGAGCGTAGTACTCTGATTTGTATGAGAGAAGCCTGCTAAAATTATGATTTGATGATAAGTGAATTGGTAACCAGATGATTGAGCTTGAGCGGAAGAGAGCGTGTACTCTAAGATATGTGAAAGAAAAGAAAGTTATCCTGCTAAGCTAATCTCTGATGGATATCCAAGTGGTTGGGTTTGTACGGAAGAGAGCTTGTACTCTAGAGAATTTGAGAAGTGTTATCCCGTCAAACTAACGCTTGAAGGCACAAGAAGTGCAATTGATTTTGTTTTGAAGTATAAGTAAGCTTTGTAATCATAGGGATAAGCTAAGTAATATAAAATATTGACAATGATGTGTTCTGATAAATCTTGTACTATGCAAAGCAATACGAGGACGTGTTATAGTCAGGAAGGCCGTGTCGGAGATAAGATAGATTTAATTCAAACAATATTTACTGATTAATTATAAGTTAAGTGTATGGTACAAAAGGAAATAAATGAGCATTGAAAATGAAGAGAGAGAAGCTTATTAGAATAAGAGCACGGTAGGGAAAGAGAGTAAAGCCCTGCTGAGCGTGGCGCAATGATGGAAGAAAGGAAGTGGAATGGGAAGGCAATCGAAAACAGCCATCGGAAGTGAAAGGTCATAAGGAAGAATATCATTGCGACTCGCTGCGTGTGCAAAATAGAAAATGACTGAGAAAAACGACCAACATTTCCCGACATATATATATGTTACATTTATATTGATTCAATTTATGCCGTGGCTGCTGCCTGACCCGAGATACTCCCCCCAGTTGAGGCCTGTCCTTCAACTTCATCCTTAAGGGGCAATAGGTAGTTTAGGCTTGGTAGTTCCAGAAGCGGTTCTAACCACCGCCACTCGAGGCACTCCATCCCGACCAGGGACTAGATCCAGAATTCTAGTCGTTCTAGCACCACATCGTTAATCGCCAAGGCAAGGCCGGACGCACGCCATTTGGAGCGCTGCTGAAGAAGGCTTAAATACTCCTCCTTCCATCGGGCCCAGAAAGACTGCTGCAGGAAAGACACACGCTGCCAGATGTCCATACGGTTGAAATTCAGCTTTTTGACATCAGGCTCGATAAAACTGACTGACGGGCCACCAGTTTAAAAATGGGATGGCGTTAGAACATCAAGGTCTGCAGGATTCTCTGAAAGAGACAATAAAGGCGGTGAGTTTATGACAGCACCAATGTGACAAAGCAGAGTTCGCAGCTCGTCAAATCCAAGAACTGAGGATCCACCAGCCCGGTAAAAATGATGCTTTGCGGTTTTGACAGCCGCTTCCCAGAGTCCACCAAAATGCGGAGATCGAGGAGGAATAAAATGCCACTCGATGGACTTAATCGCGCAAAACTCCAGAAGCGCTCGTTGATGCTCGTCGCTTATGAAGAGTTGGAGCAGCTCCTTTAGCTCCAACAAAATTGGTCGCATTGTCAGACCAAATGTGCAGAGGCTTTCGGCGAGTGCATATAAACCGTTTTAAACACGTGAAAACGCAGATGTGGATAGATCCTTTACAAGCTCTAAGTGCACGGCTTTAATAGCAAAGCAAATGAAAACACTCTCGTAACATTTTACGGGAGCTTTATTGCGAACTTCTGGCACATAGTAAAATGGGCCGCAAAAATCCACACCAGTCACTCCGAAAACCTGGCAACCGCTGACTCTTTGCTCCGGGAGATCAGCGATAATCTGCTCCAGCAACCGAGGCTTGGTGCGGAAGCATCGGATACACTTGTGCAATGCCTTCGTCACCGTTTTCCTCCTCCCGATCAGCCAGTATTGGGATCGAATAATAGCCAGCAGAGCACGAGGCCCCGTGTGTAGATTACGCTCATATAATATAATTGGATGACGACTATCAAAATCCAATGTAGAATTTCTTAAACGTCCGTCCACACGCAACAGGCCAAACTTGTCTAAAAAGGGAGACGATGTGGCAAGTATGCTGGCTGACGAAATTTCCTTTCCATTCTGAAGCGCCTTTATGTCATCCCAAAAATGCACACGCTGCACCAGACGCAATAGTAGGTGGGTTCCTGCCTTAATGTCGCTAGCAGTGACCCCTTGTGACGGACTCGCTGTGACAACTTTTGCACATAAGCGAACACACGCTGCAGTGCTGGAAAAGAGTTGGCGTACTTGGAACCAGCTGTCACGTCAACGTACGGAGACCTGCCACTGGTCTTGAAGTCCAAGAAGAAACGCAGGATCATTGGACCACCGGTTGTCAGTAACTAACTCCTTGGGAAGAGCACCTCGCGAGAGGATGTCTGCCGGGTTCAAAGGCCTAGGAACATAACGCCATTCCATCAATCTGGTCAATTCCTGGATTGTTGAAACTCGATTGGCGCCGAAAACATTAAAACGAGCGGGCTCCTCCCGAATCCAGGACAGCGCCACAGCAGAATCGCACCAGCAGAAATACCTCCCATCGTAGACCTTCAACTGAGCTACTTCCGATATAAGCCGAGCCAGCAACTCTGCTCCCTGGTGAGCCCCTGGCTCTAGAACTTCACAATTAAACTCTCATTGAATGAAAAATATCTAAATTCGAAAATTTTAAATAAGTAAATTTTTTTTTTAAGTAAATTTATTTGCTTTGAGTGATTCAAGAGATTCGATTTAGTTAAAATGTCAGATTCTGGTGAAATAACCGAATGCTCATATAATAGATTTAGTTATACAGGTTTCACGACTAAAACAGTCGGGAAGCAAAAAAAGCCGACTACGGATGTCGAAAAATTGAATGGAGACAATCATGCAGAGACCCATTCCAGGAATTCCCCTGAAGATTTCATAGAAGAAAATGAAAATGACAAAAAAAAGAAAGAAAATTCAATAGTAAGTAGAACTATCTTCACTGAAACTATAGTTTCAGGTCTGAGCTTTAGATAGTTCTACTTACTATTGTTAAGAGGAGCCCTTCAAATAAGTGTTACTCCAATGAGTTCTGTTTTAAAACTGTTTTTATTTCACACACTTCTCTTACAGGAAAGATACATGAAAATCTTAAATCTTTTTAAAACTACTTATCAACGGACTGCTCGCTGACATGCTATGTGACCCTTTCTTAAGTGCCTCAAGTGCACCACATAAACATTTGGTTAGACTGCAGGAGATCGTCTTTCAAACCATGCTGTTAATCACTTATTCACATGGGTCCGATCTCCTACATTCTATGTTTAGAATACTTATCGTGTTCAATGCTTGAACATTCTGCAAAGGGCCACAAAAAAGGTGTACATTTTATATATCTTTAAATTCATTATATTGTCCTTTGATAACTCTATTTCTGCTTTTGTATTAAATTTATAAATTTCTTTTTCCAATATTAGAAAATATTATTATTATAATTGTTTGATAACAATATGTTGTTAATTATATCATTCTATTATATATTTTAAAAAAGTTTAACATTGTTTAAGTTATTTTATTAGCTCCCATGTTCAACTTAATGTTTGAACATCCTGCAAGGGGCCACAAAAGTGCTTGACTTGTGTTTACATTTTTAAATGAATTATTATTTTTGTTCGATTTTTTAGTGGACTGTATATTATATATATTTTAATTTTTTGATTTTAGTGGACATCTTGAAAACTTTTTTTTTAAATTAAAATTAAATTGAAGTTATAAAACCAAAAAGAAAACAAAACTTGCCGATGACTCTAATTGCTGATGTTGTTTTGATGCTCTTGCCGATGCTTTTGTTTCCGTTGTTGCTTTGGCTGCTGTTACTCCTGATGTTGCTGTCGCTCGGATGTTGCTTCTGCTTGGGGTGCTGCTGCTGCTGTGACTGATGTTGCTTTTGCTGGGGTGCTCACTGCTGCATTGGCTGATGTTTTTTAAATTTTTCGATGTAGGGCCTCGGATACGCCAACACCTTTATAATTTTATTTTTTATAGTTTCAAATGTTATTTATTCCGGTGCTGTCCCGGAAAAAATACCATAGAAAGGAACGATTTTAAACTGGGCTCTTTTTTGCCCAGATCGCACCGTTATTTTATGCTCATTGGCATTTACACAATTTTACTTTCTGTGTTCCTTACCTATTGGGGGAAACGACAGTTTTGTTTTTTTTTTCATGACTACGATTTTAAACTGGGATCTTCTTTGCCCAGATCGCAGCCTTATTTTATGCCTATTGGCACCTTTACAATTTAATTTTCTGTGTTCCTTACCTCTTGGGGGGAAACGACAGTTTTTTTTTTTCTGACTACGATTTTAAACTGGGATCTTCTTTGCCCAGATCGAAGCCTTATATTATGCCTATTGGCATTTTTATAATTTAATTTTCTGTGTTCCTTACCTCTTGGGGGGAAACGACAGTTTTTTTTTTTTTTGTTTGACTACGCGATTTTAAACTGGGCTCTTTTTTGCCCAGATCGCAGCCTAACCTGAGTCTCTTACCACAGGGGGGAAAACGTCAGGGTGTCCCGAAGGACCACATGATAAGAGGAGCCCCTTATACAAAGGTGTAACTCCAATGAGTTTTCAAACGAAACCTTATTAGTATAGGGGCTCCTCTTATCAAGTGATCCGGCTCGAAGGACCAAATGTTAAGAGGAGCCCTTCAAATAAGTGTTACTCCAATGAGTTCCGTTTAAAAACTGTTTTTATTTCACACACTTCTCTTACAAGAAAGATACATGAAAATCTTAAATCTATTTAAAACTACTTATCAACGGACTGCACGCTGACATGGTATGTGACCCTTTCTTAAGTGCCTCAAGTGCACCACATAAACATTTGGTTAGACTGCAGGAGATCTTCTTTCAAACCATGCTGTTAATCACTTATTCACATGGGTCCGATCTCCTACATTCTATGTTTAGAATTCTTATCGTGTTCAATGCTTGAACACTATTGAATTTTCTTTCTTTTTTTTGTTATTTTCATTTTCTTCTATGAAATCTTCAGGGGAATTCCTGGAATGGGTCTCTGCATGATTGTCTCCATTAAATTTTTCGACATCCGTAGTCGGCTTTTTATAGTTTCAGGTCTGAGCTTTAGATAGTTCTTCTTACTATTGAATTTTCTTTCTTTTTTTTTTGTCATTTTAATTTTCTTCTGTGGAATCTTCAGGGGAATTCCTGGAATGGGTCTCTGCATGATTGTCTCCATTCAATTTTTCGACATTCGTAGTCGGTTTTTTTGCTTCCCGACAGACCTGAAACTATAGTTTCAATGAAAGTATAGTTTCAGGTCTGAGCTGTAGATAGTTCTTCTTACTATTGAATATTCTTTCTTTTTTTTTGTCATTTTAATTTTCTTCTGTGGAATCTTCAGGGGAATTCCTGAAGGAACAACAGGAATTCTGGCTCGGCTTATGTCGGAAGTAGCTCAGTTGAAGGTCTACGATGGGAGATATTTCTGCTGGTGCGATTCTGCTGTGGCGCTGTCCTGGATTCGGGAGGAGCCCGCTCGTTTTAATGTTTTCGGCGCCAATCGAGTTTCAACAATCCAGGAATTGACCAGATTGACGGAAAAGCGTTATGTTCCTAGGCCTTTGAACCCGGCAGACATCCTCTCGCGTGGTGCTCTTCGCAAGGAGTTAGTTACTGACAACCTGTGGTCCTATGGTCATGCGTTTCTTCTTGGACTTCAAGACCAGTGGCAGGCAGTGGTGCTATCTGAAAAACCCACTCTGGAGCTAAGGGCAAGGGTTCTGCTAATCAAATCTCCGTACGTTGACGTGACAGCTGATTCCAAGTACGCCAACTCTTTTCCAGCACTGCAGCGTGTGTTCGCTTATGTGACCCAAGGTGTCACAAGGGGTGTGTGTCACAAGGGGTCACTGCTGGCGACATTAAGGCAGGAACCCACCTACTATTGCGTCTGGTGCAGCGTGTGTATTTTTGGGATGACATAAAGGCACTTCAGAATGGAAAGGAAATTTCGTCAGCCAGCATACTTGCCACATCCTCTCCCTTTTTAGACAAGTTTGGCCTGTTGCGTGTGGACGGTCGTGTAAGAAATTCTACATTGGATTTTGATAGTCGTCATCCAATTATATTATATGAGCGTAATCTACACACGGGGCCTCGTGCTCTGCTGGCTATTATTCGATCCCAATACTGGCTGATCGGGAGGAGGAAAACGGTGACGAAGGCATTGCCCAAGTGTATCCGATGCTTCCGCACCAAGCCTCGGTTGCTGGAGCAGATTATGGCTGATCTCCCGGAGCAAAGAGTCAGCGGTTGCCAGGTTTTCGGAGTGACTGGTGTGGATTTTTGCGGCCCATTTTACTATGTGTCAGAAGTTCTCAATAAAGCTCCCGTAAAATGCTACGTGAGTGTTTTCATTCCACATCTGCGTTTTTACGTGTTTAAAACGGTTTATATGCGATGAGCATCAACGAGCGCTTCTGGAGTTTTACGCGATTGAGTCCATCGAGGGGCATTTTATTCCTCCTCGATCTCCGCATTTTGGTGGACTCTGGGAAGCGGCTGTCAAAACCGCAAAGCATCATTTTTACCGGGCTGGTGGATCCTCAGTTCTTGGATTTGACGAGCTGCGAACTCTGCTTTGTCACATTGGTGCTGTCATAAACTCACGGCCTTTATTGTCTCTTTCAGAGGATCCTGCAGACCTTGATGTTCTAACGCCATCCCATTTTTAAACTGGTGGCCCGTCAGTCAGTTTTATCGAGCCTGATGTCAAAAAGCTGAATTTCAACCGTATGGACATCTGGCAGCGTGTGTCTTTTCTGCAGCAGTCTTTCTGGGCCCGATGAAAGGAGGAGTATTTAAGCCTTCTTCAGCAGCGCTCCAAATGGCGTGCGTCCGGCCTTGCCTTGGCGATTAACGATGTGGTGCTAGTCAACGACGAGAACCTACCCCCCATGAAGTGGCCGTTGGCTAGAATTCTGGATCTAGTCCCTGGTCGGGATGGAGTGCCTCGAGTGGCGGTGGTTAGAACCGCTTCTGGAACTACCAAGCCTAAACTACCTATTGCCCCTTAAGGATGAAGTTGAAGGACAGGCCTTAACTGGGGGGAGTATCTCGGGTCAGGCAGCAGCCACGGCATAAATTGAATCAATATAAATGTAACATACATATATAAATGTAATAATTATAGTTTTAGCATATAATCATTTTCTCATCGCTGTTGTTAGTCGCAAGCCGACTCTTCTCGGCCGCTCGGCTTTATTTTATTTTTGTCATTAAGTTAACGAGCTTTCGCCCGTCCTATGCTAAAAGGCGGGCCCACTTGTACTTTCTATCTCAGTGCATACGCATTCTAAATCGGAGCTTTCTAGCACTCCATTTCATATGCGAACAAATAAACATTTTATAACGTTGTGAAACAAATAATTTCCTTTTTTGTTATTTTAAAAAAAATGGAAAAAGTCATTGAAAAGTCATTGACGTGATCTAATTAATAAAATTAACAATTCCACGAGCATAAAATAGTGCGAACATACCCGTTTCAGTTTTTGCGCGCTATATTAACATATGTGCATTTTTGAACATAAACGGCAGTGCATCAGTGAAACAATTATTTTGTATTTATACATAAATCATTTAATAATATAAATAAATTCAATACAACCAATTGTTATTCGGTCCGCCAACATACATACATACAAACATACGTTCCACTTGCAAGTGAATTTGACTCACACAAGCGTTCATATATATATACATTCCACAACTCAGTGTACGGTTTGAGCGCATAGTGGGATAAATCGTGTTCGCTGCACTCAAATATAATTAAATATAATAAAATAAACAAGAACTGTAATTTTGGCGACAAAATTAATTAGTGCGTGTTTTTATCTAAATTGAGCGTATTTCAATTATAGTGGCGATGAACTCCAGCGCCGCCGTCACAAGAGAACCCACTTCATCTCAGAGTGCGATTTTAAAATGCAAGGCAAAGGATATCCTCCAGGATTTGAAGAGGATCCAAGGCGCCCTGCAGCCAATGTCAAAGGTGGAGGATGCTATGCTCCATATGCGTCTTGGCCAGATGGTCGCCAAGTACGATGATTTTAAGGCCATCCACGGGGAGCTTGAAGAGTTAGACATTGCTGAGATAAGCAGCGACTTGCAATGGACAGTGTCTGAGCTTGTAGCTACGATGCATGCCGAAATCGAGCATGAGACGTCGTTGCGCTCTTCTCGAATTGCTGCCCATTCCACCCTTGCCAGCGGAGGTTCCAGTATCCAGGTGGAACCAGCGCTCAGTCGGAGTTTTCAAGCCTTGCCTCCTCTTCCTCTTCCTAATTTCAGCGGAGGATATTCAGAGTGGGCTGAGTTTCATTCGGTCTTTTCTACGATCGTAGGCTGCAATCCTTATATAAGTAAGGTGGCAAAGTTTCAGAGGTTGCGATCTTGTCTTCGGGACTCCGCTTTAGAGGCAGTCCGTTCCTTGGAAATCTACGAGGAGAATTATGATGTCACAGTGCAGCTTTTGGGGAATCGATTTGATAACCGTCGGTTGATATTTCAGGCTCATGTGAACGAGATTCTGCGCCTCAATCTATTGGAAAGTGACTCAGTGGCAGCGCTTCGAGGGCTGTCCGATAAGTTCAATGCCCATATGCGAGCCTTAAAAAATTTGGGAACGACAGTTCAGATCGCCGGCTGCATCATTACTGCATCATAGGTACTTATTCAAAGGTTGGATGCAGCTACTCAGGACAAGTGGGAGGATCGAACTTGGATCTCATCCCTACTTGGGAGTCGATGGCAGAGTTTTTGGAACAGCGTTGCAGGACTTTGGAGGCTATGGATGTGGCCTTGGCCGCTTACGCGCCGGGCACTCAGGTGGGAAGACGTAGAGTCGCAAATAACAGTAGAGCGTCCTTTATTATTATTAATTCACCTGCCTCTGCTTGTATATTATGCGGTGGGTGGTCCCATGTAGTTTCTGCATGCCCAAGATTTTTGTCATTGCCCCCTGAGAGCCGCCTTGGCGAGGCTAGGCGACTTTTGTCATTGCCCCCTGAGAGCCGCCTTGGCGAGGCTAGGCGACTAGGTCTATGTCGGAAATGTCTCCAAACTGCGTGAGTGCCTCGCTGATGTTTGTCGCAGTTGTGGGAGGCATCACAGTCTGTTGCAATTTTTGGAGTTACAGTCTTCCAGCAGCCAGCCTTCTTCTGTGCCGTCTACATCAGCCGCAGCCGAGTCCGCCGAGCCAATAGGCGCTTCACCATCCACTGCTAATGCACTAGTTGCCCAGGGTCGCAGCTGTGAGATAGCCTTACTGGCCATTCGGAGTCGTTCCGGGTCTTTTTTCTGGGGGTTTCAGCTGCAGCTTCGTAGACGCAAATCGTACGTGGCAGTGTCGGGCATTGGCGACACTGGCTTCGCGACAGACGGATTCTCTGTTGATGTGCTCCTACGATCCTATTGCTCTGAATATTCAGCCCTCGTCAACGCTGTAATCGCCACCAACATCACGGACCTCCAGCATAGTTTTAGCTTGAATGTCTCCAGCTGGAATATTCCGTCAAACCTCACTTTTGTTGATCCCCAGTTCTTTCGACCGCAGCGGATCGATTTACTTATCGGAGCCAGTCTATTCTATGATCTGCTGTGTGTTGGTCAAATCCAGCTCTCAGCTGGCCTACCGGTGCTGCAGAAAACCCGGCTTGGATGGGTTGTGTGTGGCGGTGGTTCACATCTGGAGAGAAAGTCGTTCGTAGCCAAAGCCGCAAAGGACGCTGTGAAGAGCTCAAGGCAGCTGGATGAGCGCTTAAAGTGTCTGCTCTGTAAATTTTGGGAAATCGAAGACTGCTCCGAGCCCATTGTGAAGTGGACGAAAGAGGAATTGGATTGCGAGATGCATTTCGTGCAGAATTCTGCTCGGCTCGAATCAGGCGCCTACTCGGTGAAGCTGCCGTTGAAGGTCAGCTCTGAGTTGCTAGGTGAGTCGTACTCACGAGCCGTGCGGCGATTTCTGTCCCTCGAAAGGAAGCTTTGCCGTCAGCCTCAATTAAAGGATCTGTATGCTGCGTTCATAAAGGAGTATTTAGATTTGGGGCATATGTCTCCAGTCCCGCCTAGTCCAGAACCTGGCAGACAGTATTTCCTGCCACATCACTGCGTTTTGAAGAAGGACAGCTCAACAACCAAGCTCAGGGTTAAATGACGTTTTGATGTCTGGTCCAGTTATCCAACCAAAGCTACTGCACATTCTTCTAAGGTTTCGTTGCCATCGAGTGGCCATTACAGGAGATATTTGCAAAATGTACCGATGCGTCAGAGTTTTCCTCGAGGTCAGCTATCTGCAGTGCATTCTTGGGCGGAATTCCACCCAGGATGAGTTGCAGGTTTTTAAACTGGATACGGTCACAATGCATCAGTTGGCACAGGATGAGCAGTCTATGTTTCCAAAGGGTGCCGAAATTCTGCGTCGCGATTTCTATGTTTATGATCTAATTTCCGGAGGTGACTCCATAGAGGAGGCTACCAACATAATGCAGCAAATATCGGGGATCCTCGCCAAGGGCCAATTTCGGTTGAGAAAGTGGTGCTCCAATTTTTCTGAAGTGCTCTCTGACGTACCGGAAGAGGATCGAGAGTCGTTCCTAAGGTTTGATAATGGCAGCAACTTTACGAAGACTCTTGGTCTAGCTTGGGATCCTTCTACTGATCGCTTGCTATTTTCGTTTGAAGGGAACTACCAAGCGCGCAGTGACCAAGCTTTACCTATTGCCCCTTAAGGATGAAGTTGAAGGACAGGCCTCAACTGGGGGGAGTATGTCGGGTCAGGCAGCAGCCACGGCATAAATTGAATCAATATAAATGTTACATATACATATATATAAATGTAATAATTATAGTTTAGCATATAATCATTTTCTCATCGCTGTTGTTAGTCGCAAGCCGACTCTTCTCGGCAGCTCAGCTTTATTTTATTTTTGTCATTAAGTTAACGAGCTTTCGCCCGACCTATGCTAAAAGGCGGGCCCACTTGTACCCTCTATCTTGTACTCTCGGAGCTTTCTAGCACTCCATTTCATATGCGAACAAATAAACATTTTATAACGTTGTTGAAGACAAAGACGCTCCCCCGCCTTGAGTTATGTGCCTCTCACCTTCTGGCCACCAATTTCGATGCGTCCTTTGGCAGGACTTTTTACTCTTTGCCGCCACTGCCACTTCCCATTTTTTGTGGAAGTTATGCGGAGTGGCTTGAATTTCGGTCACTGTTCTCGACCGCGGTGGACACAAGCCCATTCATCAGTCGGGTTGAGAAGCTTCAACGGTTGCGGTCCTGCCTTCGTGAAACTGCCTTGGAGACTGTTCGATCGTTGGTGCTCACGGACAAAAATTATGACGTCTTATTGGAAATGCTAAACAAAAGGTTTAGTAATCGCAGGTTCATTTTTCAAGCTTAGGTTAATAAGATAATGAATCTCATTGAGGGCCGAGCCCTTGCAAGCATGGGCCCAATGAAGCAGATTGCTAGCTGCATCATAATCCAAGTGCTGTTGCAGCAGGTTGATGATGCCACGCAGTCTAAGTGGCCGGACAAGCAAGCTGACTAGGATTCCTTGGATTCCATTCTAACGTGGGAGTCCATCGCTAGTTTTCTTGAGAGATACCGGACTTTGGAGAGCATGCCGTAAGTGCCTTGGATCTGGGCACCTATCTCGGCATTGCATTTTGTCAAGCTGCCGTGCTTGTGGACGCAGGCATCATAGTTTGATGTACTTTCGTGGCAATTCTCCAGCTCAACAGCCCTCTCGCGAGGTTTCCGCATCTAGCGACGCTGTTTCTCCCGTCGATTCGTCCGCTCCCTTTAGCGTACGCTCCCGTTAATTCTCTAAGTAATTTTGGCAGAGTTCTACTGCCCTGCCGAGCGCTGCTCGATTCTGGTTCGCAGGTGCATCTAGTCACCTCAAGGCTGGCAAACCAGCTGCAGCTGCGGAAGATAGGGTCTCCGGTTTCTGTATCCGATATAGGTGACGCAGAGTATTCTACCGATGGGTTTTTTGTGTAAGTCAGCTTGCAGTCCCAAATGCTTTGACTACTCGGCGCAAGAAACTGCGTTCGTAGCCTTCAACATCACTGACCTTCAGCCCAATTTCGCTTTGGAGGTCAGCTCTTGTAAAATTCCCGAAAAGGTAAAGCTAGCAGATCCTCATTTTCACCAGCCGCAGCTTGTTGATTTGCTAATTGGAGCTAGATTATTTTACGAGCTGCTTTGTGTGGGGCAAATTCAGTTCGGGGACTGTCGGGACTGATCTGCCCAAAACGCCCTTTAGATGAGCGGCTCGATCAACTTCTTCGACAGTTCTGGGAAGTGGAAACCTGCACCGATCCGATTGTGAAGGCGTCAAAAGAAGAACTGGATTGCGAGAGTCACTTTGTTAAAACAGTCATGTTACCAATTAAACATAACTCCGGATAATTATCGGCTAAGGACGAGGTAGAAGCCTTTCCAATGGGATCCGAAATCTTGCTTCGAGATTTTTACGTCGATGATCTTATTTCTGGTGGCAGCTGCAAGGATGCGGTTGTTGGCATTTTAGGGCAGATTTCAGTGCTTATGCCCAAGGGCAAATTTCAGCTGCGGAATAGCGTGTTGGACGGCGTGCCTATAGAGCCTAACTTTTGATGACGCCAGCAACTTCACGAAAACGTTAGGATTGGCTTGGGATCTTTCCACTGATCAGCTGCTGCTTTCGTTTTCTGCTCTTCAGTCCACTTCAAAGCCGTCTCGACGTTCTGTCCTATCATCAATAGCGCGGTTATACGATCCGCTGGGCCAGTTGTTACTAAAGCAAAAATATTCTTGCAGAAGCCTTGCTGAGAGCATCTTTCTTGGGATGAAAGCTTACCTCAGGGATTTTACACCGAGTGGCAGAAGATCTGCCGGAGCTTCAGTCACACTCGTGGAGAATGTATATGGAGAATGTGGAGAAGCCTATGGAGAATGTATCTACATTGTTTCCAGGCCGCCAGGGGCTGAGAGCCGCCTTCTCTTTGCGAAGTCTCGAGTATCGCCTCTTAAGACGTTAACTGTGCCGAAGTGGAGCTGGCTGGAGCTGAGTTGTTGGCGAGAATGATGGCAGAGGTTCACAGTCTAGGCGCTTTCAAAGGAAAGTATTTTTGTTGGTGCGACTCTTCAGCCGTGTTATCGTGGATTAGAGATGAGCCTGCCAGGTTTAACGTTTTTGTCGCTAACCGCGTGTCAACCATACAAAATCTGGCGAGTTCCATGTGTCTACGTGGGAAAATCCAGCAGATATCTTGTCTCGTGGAGCCCTTCCTACTGAGTTGATCGGATCCAGGTTATGGTGTCAGTGGTCGCCCTATCTGTAAAAGACACAGGAGCACTGGCCTGCGACGATAGTAGTCGAGAAGCCAGCTTTAGAGCTTCGCCCTTCAATTTTATTGGTGAAGTCGCCATATACAGACCTCGTGGCGACATGCAAATACGTTAACTCCTTTCCAGCTCTTCAGCGAGTGTTTGCGTACGTCTATAAGTTTTGCAGATGGGTTAGGCATTAAGGAATTACCGTTCATGATCTCAAGGCGGGGACTCGCATGTAGGCAGTTAAGCGCGCTCATTTGGGTGATGAAATAAGGACGTTATTCCCCTTTTTGAATCAGTTTGGATTGCTTCCAGAAGACGGGCGTTTCAATGAATACATCTTTGGATTCCGATGGTCGTCACCCAGTTTTAAAACCCAGGAGCCATCCGGTAACGAGAAGCATAATCCTAATCTTTCATTAGCTCAACCTGCACGCTGGACCTCGATCGTTAATGGCGTTGATACGTTCTCAGTATTGGCCGATTCGGGGCGACAACCTCGTTTGTTGGAGCATGTAATGAGCGGTCTTCCGAAAGAGAGTGTGGAAGGTTAACAAGTCTTCGATGTAACCGGCATCGATTTTTGCGGTCCTTTCTTCTATAAGTCGGAGGTTCGCAACAAGGCGAGCATTAGACCTACTAGCCTATTAATAATTAAACGATAAGCATAAGCCAATATCCAACCTACTAACCCGGCACTAGTCGATGGCACCGGAAGCAGAATCAGCATTATCAGCGGGAAGAATGACCGAAGCAAGCAAAATCCAGCCAGCGAAGCCGAAATGCGTGTGGAAGGCCGTACACGTACAGCGAAGCCGAAATGCGTGTGGAAAGCAGTACATGAACAAACAATCTGAGTCAGCAGATTTACAGGTGGCATTAACCTTAGTTTTAGTACGTCCATAACATTGACTGTTGTGCTATTAATAGTTTTTAATAGCAGCCGAATAAACACACGCGTTTCAAATCAGTGTTTCAATATATTTATTTTGGGTTCAATTTGACCCTAATCAATGCGGTTCCAATCAACTCCAAATCACAACAAACGCAAAACCAAGAGCTTGCGCAGAAGTTCAACCAAAGCTCCCCAAAGCCCATACGCTACAAACAACAATAAAGCGCATGCGAAACTGGGAGACAAAACAGAGACGAATGCATGCTGATAACAACAGCTGCAGCTTAGCATATTATAATTATTTTACATGCATTTTTTGGTGGCTGCTTGGCCCAACATCCTCCCCCCATTGAAGGGAGGGCCTTCAATAACAATGTTGGAAGGGGCAGCAGTCACATTATTGCAGAGGTTATTCCGTGAGTTGTCCTCCCTAGCACAGAGCGCCGACACATCCCGTGATAGTCCGCCGCGGCCAGAAAACACCCAGCCAAATCGAGTGTTCTGAGAAATGGGAAGCCCGTGACCTAACTGAATTTGGCCAGCCGCCAACAGGTCAAAGAATAAGCCGGCTCCAATCAGCAGGTCCACTCGCTGCGTTTTGTGGAAGTTGGGGTCAGCTAGATCCTTATTGCCCGGAATCTTCCAGCCCGAAGCGTCTATGTCCTGGCTAGGCTGATAGTCCGTTATATGTGATGTCGGTCACTGTTCTCGACCGCGGTGGACACAAGCCCATTCATCAGTCGGGTTGAGAAGCTTCAACGGTTGCGGTCCTGCCTTCGTGAAACTGCCTTGGAGACTGTTCGATCGTTGGTGCTCACGGACAAAAATTATGACGTCTTATTGGAAATGCTAAACAAAAGGTTTAGTAATCGCAGGTTCATTTTTCAAGCTTAGGTTAATAAGATAATGAATCTCATTGAGGGCCGAGCCCTTGCAAGCATGGGCCCAATGAAGCAGATTGCTAGCTGCATCATAATCCAAGTGCTGTTGCAGCAGGTTGATGATGCCACGCAGTCTAAGTGGCCGGACAAGCAAGCTGACTAGGATTCCTTGGATTCCATTCTAACGTGGGAGTCCATCGCTAGTTTTCTTGAGAGATACCGGACTTTGGAGAGCATGCCGTAAGTGCCTTGGATCTGGGCACCTATCTCGGCATTGCATTTTGTCAAGCTGCCGTGCTTGTGGACGCAGGCATCATAGTTTGATGTACTTTCGTGGCAATTCTCCAGCTCAACAGCCCTCTCGCGAGGTTTCCGCATCTAGCGACGCTGTTTCTCCCGTCGATTCGTCCGCTCCCTTTAGCGTACGCTCCCGTTAATTCTCTAAGTAATTTTGGCAGAGTTCTACTGCCCTGCCGAGCGCTGCTCGATTCTGGTTCGCAGGTGCATCTAGTCACCTCAAGGCTGGCAAACCAGCTGCAGCTGCGGAAGATAGGGTCTCCGGTTTCTGTATCCGATATAGGTGACGCAGAGTATTCTACCGATGGGTTTTTTGTGTAAGTCAGCTTGCAGTCCCAAATGCTTTGACTACTCGGCGCAAGAAACTGCGTTCGTAGCCTTCAACATCACTGACCTTCAGCCCAATTTCGCTTTGGAGGTCAGCTCTTGTAAAATTCCCGAAAAGGTAAAGCTAGCAGATCCTCATTTTCACCAGCCGCAGCTTGTTGATTTGCTAATTGGAGCTAGATTATTTTACGAGCTGCTTTGTGTGGGGCAAATTCAGTTCGGGGACTGTCGGGACTGATCTGCCCAAAACGCCCTTTAGATGAGCGGCTCGATCAACTTCTTCGACAGTTCTGGGAAGTGGAAACCTGCACCGATCCGATTGTGAAGGCGTCAAAAGAAGAACTGGATTGCGAGAGTCACTTTGTTAAAACAGTCATGTTACCAATTAAACATAACTCCGGATAATTGAGTGATTCATACTCACAGGCTCTACGTCGTTTCCCGTCGTTGGAGAGAAAACTGTCTCATCAGCCCGATCTGCGCGCTCAGTATTCGGCCTTTATTAAGGAGTATCTTAATCTAGATCATATGTCCCTGGTTACGCCGAAGTTGCATCGAGATTGCAATTTTTTCTGCCACATCACTGCGTGCTAAAGAAGTGCTACTTAGAGTAGTGCTCGACGGTTCCACGGGTACCACCTCAAGTTATTCTCTGAAAGACATATTAATGGTTGGACCGGTCATCCAACCTAAGCTTTTTCACATCCTGCTGAGGTTTCGTTCACATCCGGTATCGCTGACTGGCGACAATTGTAAGATGTACCGTTCAGGATGGCGTCGTCTGACAGCTTCTTGCAGTGCATGCTGTGTCCCCTCTGGAGGAGCTACAAACATATACATAAGTTGGACACTATTAAATATGGAACAATGCCTGCGTCCTATCTATCTGTGCGAGCGATGCACCAATCGGCTAAGGACGAGGTAGAAGCCTTTCCAATGGGATCCGAAATCTTGCTTCGAGATTTTTACGTCGATGATCTTATTTCTGGTGGCAGCTGCAAGGATGCGGTTGTTGGCATTTTAGGGCAGATTTCAGTGCTTATGCCCAAGGGCAAATTTCAGCTGCGGAATAGCGTGTTGGACGGCGTGCCTATAGAGCCTAACTTTTGATGACGCCAGCAACTTCACGAAAACGTTAGGATTGGCTTGGGATCTTTCCACTGATCAGCTGCTGCTTTCGTTTTCTGCTCTTCAGTCCACTTCAAAGCCGTCTCGACGTTCTGTCCTATCATCAATAGCGCGGTTATACGATCCGCTGGGCCAGTTGTTACTAAAGCAAAAATATTCTTGCAGAAGCCTTGCTGAGAGCATCTTTCTTGGGATGAAAGCTTACCTCAGGGATTTTACACCGAGTGGCAGAAGATCTGCCGGAGCTTCAGTCACACTCGTGGAGAATGTATATGGAGAATGTGGAGAAGCCTATGGAGAATGTATCTACATTGTTTCCAGGCCGCCAGGGGCTGAGAGCCGCCTTCTCTTTGCGAAGTCTCGAGTATCGCCTCTTAAGACGTTAACTGTGCCGAAGTGGAGCTGGCTGGAGCTGAGTTGTTGGCGAGAATGATGGCAGAGGTTCACAGTCTAGGCGCTTTCAAAGGAAAGTATTTTTGTTGGTGCGACTCTTCAGCCGTGTTATCGTGGATTAGAGATGAGCCTGCCAGGTTTAACGTTTTTGTCGCTAACCGCGTGTCAACCATACAAAATCTGGCGAGTTCCATGTGTCTACGTGGGAAAATCCAGCAGATATCTTGTCTCGTGGAGCCCTTCCTACTGAGTTGATCGGATCCAGGTTATGGTGTCAGTGGTCGCCCTATCTGTAAAAGACACAGGAGCACTGGCCTGCGACGATAGTAGTCGAGAAGCCAGCTTTAGAGCTTCGCCCTTCAATTTTATTGGTGAAGTCGCCATATACAGACCTCGTGGCGACATGCAAATACGTTAACTCCTTTCCAGCTCTTCAGCGAGTGTTTGCGTACGTCTATAAGTTTTGCAGATGGGTTAGGCATTAAGGAATTACCGTTCATGATCTCAAGGCGGGGACTCGCATGTAGGCAGTTAAGCGCGCTCATTTGGGTGATGAAATAAGGACGTTATTCCCCTTTTTGAATCAGTTTGGATTGCTTCCAGAAGACGGGCGTTTCAATGAATACATCTTTGGATTCCGATGGTCGTCACCCAGTTTTAAAACCCAGGAGCCATCCGGTAACGAGAAGCATAATCCTAATCTTTCATTAGCTCAACCTGCACGCTGGACCTCGATCGTTAATGGCGTTGATACGTTCTCAGTATTGGCCGATTCGGGGCGACAACCTCGTTTGTTGGAGCATGTAATGAGCGGTCTTCCGAAAGAGAGTGTGGAAGGTTAACAAGTCTTCGATGTAACCGGCATCGATTTTTGCGGTCCTTTCTTCTATAAGTCGGAGGTTCGCAACAAGGCGAGCATTAGACCTACTAGCCTATTAATAATTAAACGATAAGCATAAGCCAATATCCAACCTACTAACCCGGCACTAGTCGATGGCACCGGAAGCAGAATCAGCATTATCAGCGGGAAGAATGACCGAAGCAAGCAAAATCCAGCCAGCGAAGCCGAAATGCGTGTGGAAGGCCGTACACGTACAGCGAAGCCGAAATGCGTGTGGAAAGCAGTACATGAACAAACAATCTGAGTCAGCAGATTTACAGGTGGCATTAACCTTAGTTTTAGTACGTCCATAACATTGACTGTTGTGCTATTAATAGTTTTTAATAGCAGCCGAATAAACACACGCGTTTCAAATCAGTGTTTCAATATATTTATTTTGGGTTCAATTTGACCCTAATCAATGCGGTTCCAATCAACTCCAAATCACAACAAACGCAAAACCAAGAGCTTGCGCAGAAGTTCAACCAAAGCTCCCCAAAGCCCATACGCTACAAACAACAATAAAGCGCATGCGAAACTGGGAGACAAAACAGAGACGAATGCATGCTGATAACAACAGCTGCAGCTTAGCATATTATAATTATTTTACATGCATTTTTTGGTGGCTGCTTGGCCCAACATCCTCCCCCCATTGAAGGGAGGGCCTTCAATAACAATGTTGGAAGGGGCAGCAGTCACATTATTGCAGAGGTTATTCCGTGAGTTGTCCTCCCTAGCACAGAGCGCCGACACATCCCGTGATAGTCCGCCGCGGCCAGAAAACACCCAGCCAAATCGAGTGTTCTGAGAAATGGGAAGCCCGTGACCTAACTGAATTTGGCCAGCCGCCAACAGGTCAAAGAATAAGCCGGCTCCAATCAGCAGGTCCACTCGCTGCGTTTTGTGGAAGTTGGGGTCAGCTAGATCCTTATTGCCCGGAATCTTCCAGCCCGAAGCGTCTATGTCCTGGCTAGGCTGATAGTCCGTTATATGTGAAGTTGCAACAGCCTCAATTTCCACTGAATACGTGCTAAGGCGCTGGGTTTCCGTTTCAAACCCAGCGCCGCCGAAACCGGCCACCGTAGTGGAGCATTTGGAACGGCCAAGCTGAAGTTCATTCGCCAGCCGCGACGAGATGAGGTGCACTTGTGAGCCGGAATCCAATAAAACTCGGCAAGGCAAGAAGGCTCCAGATCGACCACGAACGAGTACATTGGCTGTTGGCAGGAGCATTAGCTCAGCATTGCGATCCTGGTTCATAACAGGGTTGATTGAGCGGGATGGGTGCGCAACAGTTACGGCACCGATGGGACGGGAGACTCGTGCGAGTGAAATCTGCTCGCGAGGGTGCAACAAAATATAATGACGGTGATTGCACGTCAAGCAGCGGGAAGCTGAGCATCCGCGAGCGAGGTGTCTAACTATCCTCCAGACAAACAAAACAGCGAGACAGACGCCGCACTTCGTCGTACCGTTCCTCAATTGTCAAAGCACTAAACTTTGAACAAGAAGGAAGCTCGTGCACAAGAATCGTGCCATGGACTCCCAAGACGGAAGGCTGTCGTTGCTTCCGGCGAGAGTGTCTTCCCACTTGGCTATTGTGGCAGGATCCAACTTCTGCAGGATAATCTGGATAAGCAAGCATCCTTGGATCTCGGCAGCTGATCCGGAACTCATAAGAGCCCGCATATGCCCATTGAACCGATCCGATAGCTCCCGCAAAGTAGCAACAGACCCTGGCTCGACCACACGAAGCTGCAGGATCTCATTAATGTGAGACTGAAATATTTGCGCAATCTGAAAACGATTGCGCAATAGGTCAAGGGCCACATCGTAGTTCGCGTCAGTAATTTCCAGAGCTCTCACCGTATCCAAGGCTTGAAATGAGCCACCGGAGCTTTTCCATTTTCGTTAGGTGAGGATGGCTGTCAATCGTGGTCTTAAAAAGGGCGCAGAAATCTGGCCACTCGGCATAGCCGCCGCTGAATGTTGGCATCGGCAACGGTGGCAAGGAGGGGGCTGGCTTGTATGGCATTGGCGATACACTGGAGCGCAGTAGCTGCTTGGCCCAACATTGACCTTTCTTAGATTTAATGATGTATACTTTAGCATCTTATATAGGAGTGGTTCTTCTCAAATAAAAACAGTTGCAAAACCAGAATCAATCATCTCGTTACTTAAAGTTGACCTACATCACGTGGTCCTGTGTAAAACGATTCACAAGGTAGGATGCTCAACAACTATCTACTTCGCGTGGCTCCAGTGTAAACGGACCATACGTAGAATCCGCGGCATAACCGTCTACTTCTAGTGTTGCTCCCGTGAAACGGACCACCAGTAGACCCCGCGTAACCTAACATACTTCGAGTGTTGCTCCCGTGAAACGGACCGCCAGTAGGACCGGCCGATAAAGAATCAGCCGAACCCCCTAACCACCGGTGCTTGAGGCACTTCAGCACTCCAAGTGCTCCACATCAAATCCAGCCTGATCACAGGAAGCGCCTGGTCAACCCGAGCAGTCCCTTGCAGAATCCAGGTAAATTTAGTCAGACTCCGGGACCTACCGTTAGTCCTGAGAGTTCAAGTTTGACCTAGTTGCCGCATAACGCTCTACGGACGAACGCTCTAGGCTCTACGGTGACCCCGACGTAGACCCCGTTTTTAAAAAAAAAACTTACACCGCAACCATGGGATCAGAATCAGACATAGCCATCCAAAGGCTAATACTTCACTGAGCGCAGAGCGAAAGCTCAAGGGAGGATACTTCGAGGAGAGACTTAATCAGCTCACTCACTCATGGACCCAGTTTAAAAGGAATGACTCCAAGCTCCGTGAGCTGGCGCTAAGCCCGGAAAATGATTATTTAACGAAGGCAAAGGCGCTAGAAGAACTTGTAAACTTGCCATATTTTTCGATGGAATCCTATCAGGATCTGGCCCGTCAGGCCCCGGAAAACAAGAGAAAATCTTGAGCCAAAGGCACAAGCACAAGGAAGCCAGGGAGAAGACCCTCACTTAACACCATTAAAACGAAGACACAAAGGACGGTTAGATGATATGGAAGATTTTCTGTGCAACCGCACCGAAGGACGGGAATTATCCACACACATCAGGCAACAAATGAAGGACCTATGGAAAGAAATCGTCACGGAATACCATGATCTCATCGACCTGAAGCCAACCTTAAAACATGATGGACATACCGATGACAGATTTCAGGTCGTACGAGCGGAGTATTTTTCATTTCTGAACGAAGAAACACCATCAACGTCAGTGTCAACACAAAAACCCGCGATGGCCTCTCCATTTGTAATACCACCAGTCGACATTCCAAAATTTGACGGAGATTAGTTGAAGTGGCCACGATTTTGCGACATCTTTACGGAACTGGTACACAATCAAGAGTACAGCGATGCGGTAAAATTCCGGTACCTGGAGAACCACGTAATTGGGGAGGCCAAGAATTTAATCTCCACAACATTTGGAGGACACGCCAGTTATCAAGATTCTTGGCAGCGACTAAAGGCACGATATCAGAATAAAAGAATCCTCATCAAATCAACACTTGCAACTTTGTTTGCACATCCAAAAACAATTGGATCAGCAGATCAGCCAATGGTCAATAATGGGTTTCGCTCATCAACTCAAGCACCGGTTGAAAAATGTAGCATACGCACCCATGGCACAAATTGTTTATCACTATACCATACAGTCAATTCATGCAAATCCAGGTTCTCATGTCAGGTGTGCAAAAGGAATCATCACACAATGCTGCATAGTGCCTCTACTCGAACAAGCGCATCTACAACCAGCCAACTTACAACACCTTATGTACTACTAGCAACCGCCGAAGTGGAAGTCCAAGGTCCTACCGAAGCACGACACAAATGCCGCGCAGTATTCCATTCCGGATCACAAGTGAATTTAATTTCTCAGGAACTGGCTGATAAACTCTGGAGTGCAATCAAATAAAAACACAATTCCACCTGTAAGCAGTGCCCTATCAACCATGGAGGAACCAAGAATCGATAGACTGCTCGAACAGTTTTGGAAGTTAGACACCCTCGACGAAAACCAAAGGGGCCTTACCACGGACGAGAAGTTATGCGAACAGCATTTCAAAGAAAATATAAAATGGGGGGCAGACAAAACATTGGGAAATTCCCTCCCAATGGCATATCGGCGTTTTCATGCATTGGAAAAGAGACTTCAACGGGATCCTGATCTCCAGAAACAATATGTACAATTTATGGATCAATACGAGGAATTAGGGCATTGGACTAGATTAACAACCAAACAACTAACATTAAACCATTATGTCATTCCACATCATTGTGTATTAAAACCTGACAGTAGTACTACCAAACTTCGGGTTGTATTTGACGCTTCAGCAACGACGACAAGTGGAAAAAGCTTAAATAATCTATTACGGATTGGACCAACAGTTCAAAGTGAATTACTATCCAATCTCTTGCGGTTCCGATCGTATCAATATTTTTTTACATCAGACGTAGAGAAAATGTACCGACAGATTATGATACACCCAGATGACCGCAAGTTTCAAATTATATATAGAGGTGCAGCGCAATGGAACCATTAAAATATTATCAACTGAACACTGTTACTTATGGCACAGCTACTGCTCCATATTTGGCCACCCGATGCTTGCAATATTTGGCGGACACAGCACCTGAGCATCTGATCCAGGGTGCGGCTGCACTTCGACAGGGTTGTTATGTAGATGATTGTCTCACCGGAGGTCACACCATAGAGGAAAAAGGGATCATCTAATAAACCTGTTGGGAGAAGCAAAATTCAACCTAAGAAAATGGTGCGCAAACCACCCAGCATTACTAGCACACATTCCAGCAGAAGACCAGGAAATGAATCTTGATTTCAGCAATTTTACTGAACAAACCTGAGCAACAATTATGGGACAATAACTGAGCAACAATTATGGGAACTGAAGATGGACTGGGACACGGAACTGGGTTCAGAACTCACCCATCAATGGCAAACATTCAGACATGATGTTCAGATCCTGACAACAATAAGAATTCCAAGATGTGCACTCCCAGCTGACACATCCGGAACCATTCAACTACATGTGTTTGCAGACGCATCAGAAGCCGCATATGGGGCAGTGGCACAGAGGCGTTTTTTTTTTTCATACTTTTATCTTTTATATGTTGGATCTTTTCTTATTAAGAGACTAACAACAATTTTAAAAATCTTTATCTAATCCATAATTAGTTTATCTTTGTAAACATCTATACTATGGGGCCTCTGATGTCAACGGGCTGGAAGGACATTTCTTCATAATCGGGATTGTTGACTAACTTGGTTTAGCGATCTGGCTAGAGGATTTTGGTGTGTGGAGAGTTTCCTTTTGTATATTCGACTTTGACGAGAGGTATACCTAGGTCTCTATGGATATCTTCATTGCGAATATACCATGGAGCTCCAGTGATGGTTCTGAGCACTTTAGACTGTGCCCTTTGGATAACGTCTATATTGCTACTGCTTGCATTGCCCCAAAGTTCGGAGCCATACTTCTAGATAGGCTTTATGACTGAATTGTAGAGTGGTATTTTATATTCCAGTCGAAGTGGGGAACGAGGATTGATAAGCCAGTGCAGTCCTCTGGATTTATGTCTTAATTGGTCCCGTTTCGCTTCAATATTTTTTTTCCCCGTATGACGCCTGTCCAGGTGGACGCCGAGATATGTGACCTCATTCACAGAGGGGACTATGGTATTGTTTAGAGTTGGAGCGGGGCAGTTTTGTCTGTTGAGAGTAAAGGTAATGTGTTTAGATTTTTCACCGTTTATCTTTATACGGCCATCCACTTTTCTATTAGTACAAGGTGAGACAAGAGGCTTCTGGATGCCTCCAGCGGGCATTTAGATCTTTTTAGTATGGCTGTATCATCGGCGAATGTTGACATAGTTAGACGCTGGTCTGTTGGGATATCTGCTGTATATAGAAGATATAGGGTGGGGCCGAGGACGCTTCCTTGGGGTACGCCCGCCCTAATTTCGAACTCTTCTGTTGTAAAGTTTTTTGTTTTACAGTGAACACTCGATTAAGCAGGTATGTTTTGAGCAGCTCATGACAGTTTTGTGGGAGTAATAGTTTTATTTTATACATAAGTCCTTGCAGCCAGACTCGGTCAAATGCCTGGGATATATCCAGAAATATAGCAGAACAGTATTCTCGCTGTTCATAGGCGGTTCGAATTTCAGATGTGATACGGTTCACCTGCTCTATGATGGATTTTTCATCATGGATTTTTTCCATTGTTGGGGGAAGTGGCCAAGCTTTGTAATAGAGTTAAATAGAATTTGTATATAATTGATAGCGCACGCAGGGAGTACCATAATCGTTTTCGGCGCAATGAAGGTGCTCTTTGATGACCTTAGGAATTTCAGTTGTTTGAAATTCTATAGCTGGAATTGGATCTGGAATTGGTAGCTCTGGAAGAATGAAAGGAGAGGCTGCTTGATTTGGAGTAAAAACTTTACAAAGGTGACTAGCGCAGACGCTTGCTTTTTCTTCATCGGTGCGCGCCCAAGATCCATCTGGTTTCCGAAGGGGCATATCTGCTTCTATGGGCGGCTTTAAGTTAGGATGGGCTTTCCATAGAGGACCCCTGGTACTTTTTGGGGAAAGCTGTTCTATGTATAATTTTTGAGCAAGTTCTTCTCTGCTCCGTAGGACCTTTGTGAGCCTTCGTGTCGCGGTTTTTAGCCTTTCCTTTGAAGAAGGGGATTTGTGTGCCTGCCATTCACGGCGGAACTGCCGCTTTTCCCGGACTAGATTTTCTATATAGGAATTTGTGGCGGAGTATGGAGGTTTTTCTGTGGTCGCAGGAGTCGAGAGCTTTGCTGCTGAGGTCATCATGTCTTCCAGGTGGTTGACTGCATCTTGAATGTCCATGCTACAGTTAATTGACGGTTTTATGTTTATGTGAGAGCTTATGTACTTTTTGTACCTAAGCCAGTTTGTCCTTTTTGATGTGAGATAAATTTGATTATTTTGTAATTCGGCATGTTGAAATAGGTGAAGAAGGACAACTGAATGGTCAGACGATAGGTCATCCAAAGGTTCGGCTCGAATGATGCTTCGTGGAATTTTTCTAGTGATCCCAAAGTCAATTAGGTCTGGCTTCTTTCGTGGGTCCCCTGGCTAGTATGTAGGCTTTCCCGGTGATAGAAAGTCTAGTTTATTTCCTGGCTGTATCAAAGCGTTGTATAGTTGTCTACCCTTTGGGTTGGTTAGGAGTGAACCCCAGTGAGGGTGCTTGGCATTGTAGTCGCCGCCTGCTATAAAGCAATCGCCTAGCGTATCAAAGAATTGCATAAACTCCATATCAGATATGCAGAAACGTGGTGGGCAGTATATTGCAGCTAGGTTTAGATGACCCCCCACGGTCTGAATTCGTATTGAAGTTGACTGCAAGGAATTTGTAGCAACTCGTTGGAGGGAATGGTGTTTTATGCGCTGCTTTATGAGGATCCCAGTTCATCCATGAGCCTTCCCATCTGGATGATTTGTTGCATGAAATATATATCCCGTTAGATAGAAGTTGTTTTTGTTCGTTAGATGGGTTTCGGAGAGGAGCATAATATCGATATTATTATCATCAAGAAATGTCTTAAGTTCATTTTTGCGCTTTGAAATGCCGTTAGCATTCCATAGACAGATTCTCAAATAAGCCATCTAATTGGATTGACTAAAAGCTCCATTAGTCGATTTTGGTTTCGCATAACCTCCTGCATATTATTTTGCATTGTGACCATTAGACTTATAAGTGTGGACAACATTCCTTCGATACCCTTTATTTCGGGAGTTGCAGATTCTTGGCCTACTCTTTCCCTCGTAGTACCCTTAGGCGGAGGTGGATATCCTATAGTTTCAGTTTCCAGTGGTGCTGAACCTACCATATTTATTAGTCCTGGCCATCGTAGAGCGCTAGAGAAAGAAACTCCAGGTGTAGTCAAAGATGCCGTGGTGGTTTGGTGGTTAGTGTGAGTGGCAAACGGGCGTTGTTGTAAGGGTTTTTTTGTATTCATCCGCTTTTTTAGCTCTTTATAAACTGGGCATTCCCTGTAATTGGCAGTATGATTTCCACCGCAGTTGCCACATTTCTTAGAGTTATGGTTTTAGTCGGTTTTATTTATGGCACAGAAGGCAGTGTTATGGAGCCCGCCACAAGCCACACAGACTGCACGCAAGGTGCAGTACGACTTTGATGGTCATATTCTTGGCAGTTTGAACACTGCAGAGGTTGGTTGCGCTTATGAGGTTCCTCTACCGTGATTCTTCTATACAGAAGATACTGTAGTTTGTATATGGGATGAATCATATTTTTAGGAGTTGTTTTCGTTTCAGGTTGCAGCTCAACTTTGAACATATGCTGGGGGACTTTTGTCTGTTGATGATATTATTGGATCCCTTAACTTTAAAACCTGCGCTTGAAAGGGCTTCGATGATTTCTTTTATTGCGTATATTGCCCTTGGTCAGTGGCATTATATGAAAGTTGTTATTTCTAATTAGCTTAGCGAGACAGTTTACCATATCGCTGCAGTTTTGATCACGTATGTAAATGGGTGGGGGCTTTTGCTTAGCTTTGGAAACTTCCGTATTCTCTTTATTATTACTGTCTTCGCTTAATATAGAAAATCGGTTTTCAGACAGAGAATTAATCGGTTCGTCTTGATTGTTGACTTTCATTGCTTTTGCAGCGTTAACATTTTTTTTCGGCTGAGGACTGAGCTTTCGTTTTACTTGGATATATCGGTCAATGCCCGTTTAGATTGTTGCTCGGGGGGGCTGAGAGACAGCTACCGATGTTGTTGTTGAGGTTGATGTACACGATGTGGTAATCGATGTAGTAGTGCTCGTTGTAGGCAAATTTAACGGAGTTGATAGACCAGAGGTTGATAGTGCTGGGGAGGTGCACTGCGCACTCCAGGTTACTGTACTGTTTGTGCCTGGGAGAGCGGGAGAGCATGATCTTGCACGCTCTTCGTTTGCGACGAATGAGAAATAGGCATTGGAAGATCATCTACGCTCTGTTTCTGGGACAGAGAGCTTACTTTCGTTCATGTTGTTGTTGCTTATGTTAGGTACTGCAGGCAGGGGGGCCGCTCTTATTTCTTTAAATGAATGTGCACAAGCTGTTGGTTTAGTTTGTCGGGATGGCATTTCAATTTTTGAATTTAATACATTTTTATTTTGTGTTAGTTATTGGACACTATAAGTTCGAGACTTATGTGTGTCCAAAAGCGTCCTTTCGCGATTTCTATAGCACACCGCTTCTTTTGCTTTTTCACTGAGTTTTCTTGTATTTGCAAAGCGACTAAAATTAAAACCGTTATGAGGCCGAATGAGGCGTTAAGAGTGATAATTCGGGAAGTACAATCTCAGCATTTTCCAACATCCATGTTACAACTCAAGAAGACGAAAACTGTCAGACCAAACGATCCATTACGAGCACTAGATCCGTTCATAGACACGGACGGAATAATTCGAGTAGGGGGACGACTGCAAAACGCCGCATTATCGTATGATGCAACACATCCAATGTTATTATCTCCAAACCATCCATTGACAATACTCTCATTTTAATGGAAACAGTACCACAGGCATTATTATGCAACATTAGACAACGATTTTGGTCATTAAGAGGAAAAGAGCTGGCTCAAAAAACAGTTAGCCGTTGTGTTAGATGTTACCGAATTCGACCAAAATTGTTGAATCAAATAATGAGACCACTAGCGGCAGATCAGGTTCAACAACATAGACCATTCAAGAATTGTGGACTACGGCGGGCTCTTTTGGACTCACAATAAAATCCGAGGAAAACGACCACATAAGGTGTATCTAGCAGTCTTTTGTTGTTTTTGAACCAAGGCGGTACACTTAGAGGTGGTAAAAGATTTGAGATTTTGAGGACGACGAGGACTACCTTCGAAAATCTATAGTGAAATAAGTTGAGTTTTATTTTGTATTTCTTAATATTTTGATTTTCTGGTGTATTTTATTGGAGCAGCAATGGTGCCGCTCCAACGATCGAAGTTTCTCTGTTCTTTTATAATATTCTTTAAGTTTTACTAAAGCTAAGTCTCGTAGCTGCGCTGCTCGCAGGCGGCTATGTACGTATGTACGTATTAGAGACGGTTATGTACGTATATACTTATGTATAAAGGAATGAACTAAAGGAATCGAGTGGAGGCGCGAGGGGGAATGCATATGCTGACCGTTCGTTACATTTATGCCGACGGTTCATATTTCGGCCACTTGGAGTTTATTTTCGGGACTTTGAAATATGTAAATACTGCAAAAAAGTGTTACAGTGCGTACCCTTTAAGTACTTTCGGTACAGTAATATAATGACGTAAAATAAAAATAACGTAATATAATGAAGTTATTTTTATAATAAAAATTTTTTTATTTATTTTTTGTATTGTGTTATTAGAATCAAAGAAAATTGAGTTATTAAAAGAATATGTTTAAAAGAATATCTTTTGAAATAATATGCCATATGTTTTATTTATTTATGTATGTGTCTCTTAGTATGGCCATACCACGTGCAATTTATGAAATAAAGATTTTTAATCTATCCTTATGAACTATTTATTTCTTAAGTTTATTATTTGTTATTACTATGTTATCTCTATCTCCTATTTCCGTTTCTATATTCGGACCTGTATATTTAGGATCTAACTTATGACCTGTCTCGTCTTTTAATAAAACTTGATCACCTACTGATATATCTATATCCCGTACTTTATGATCGTATAGTAGTTTATTTCTATTCTTATTTGCTTTTAACATAACTCTAGCTCTTTTATAGGCTACTTCTAATCTATACTTGCTCTCCTTACGATAGTCATGTATATTATATAGTGCTTCTACACTATCAATGCTATTAAACTGTCTGGTGGTGGTGTGCTGTATCTTATTATATCTAATAATATATTAGATATATTAAATAATATTTTCAATTTTTAAATATTTGCACAAATCGTCTATAATTGAATTCTTATATTCTGTTCCCATGTCCGTAATGAACGTCTTTATTGGACCGTACTTCAGGATAAAAGATTCAAATATTGCCTTAGCGACAGTATTAGCATTTTTATTCGGAACAGGCAACTAAATACTTAGTTAAATCACATATTAATGTGACTGCATACTCATTGCCATTTTCTGATTTTGGCAGTGGACCAATTGTGTCCACTATCACTCTGTCGAAAGCATTTATGGGTGTGTCTGTAATTGTTAAAGGGGTCTTTGTGTGTTTAGTTATTTTAGCTTTCTGGCATTTTTGACATTTTCTTACGTACTCAGTTATATCTTTAGACATGCTTTTCCAGTAATAGTGTCGTTTTACTTTGGCCAAAGTTTTTGATATGCCAGTATGACCTATTTCAATTGGATCATCATGAAACGTAGACAAAATTGCTTCTTTTTCTTTTAGATTTGTTATTTGGGTCACCGGGTCGAGTAGCGCTACTCTTAATGTTTTCAATATTTTATTGCCCATTAATTTAAAATTATCTATTGAAGTATGTTCAAAGATATTTTCCCACGGTGCCATTTTGAGTTGGCTGATTTTATATATACCGGCTTGCACTTTAAGCCTTTGGAAAAATTAATCTAGTTCCATTAGTATATAAATCGCTAACATCATATCTTGCAGTAATTTTTCTACCTTGTTTAAATTAACATAAAATATCTTTTATCTGCAAGGTCACTACTTTACGTACTTCATCATTGTTTATGACTTCGTATACTTTGGGCTTAGAAGCTTTATTTAAAGATTGCATAGGCAATTCTTGTTCTTGATTTTCCGGAAATTTTTGTTTACTTTGATATCTAGTAGTGACTTTCAATATATTTCTAGTTATATTTTGTAGATCATTGATGGTTATCCTTGATAACGCATCAGCTACATAATTATCTTTTCCCTTTAAATATTCGACTGTAAAGTCGTAATCTTCTAGTTCGAGCCTCATACGTGTCAGTTTAGAACTGGGATTGATCATTGAGAAAAGGTATATTAAAGGTCAATGGTCTGTTTTTATTAAGAAATGTTTTCCATATATATATGGTCTTAAATGTAATATCGCTCAATGAATTGCAGCTAATTCCTGCTCAGTAGTTCATTAGTTACTTTCACCTTTTGTAAATGCTCTTGATGCGTATGCAATGGGTAGTTGGAGACCATTATGGTTTTGGTTTAAAACCGCTCCTCATGATTGCTTACTTGCATCTGTTATTATACAGAATTCTTTTGTGAAATCTGGATATTGCAGCAGGGTAGGCATTTTCACACTCATCCGTCTCATAAATATTGAAATGCATTTTCACACTCATCCGTCCATTTAAAAGGAACATTCTTTTTACATAATCTTGTTATGTTCCGTGAATAGTCGGAGGAATTTTTTATAAAACGTCTATAATAGTTACAGAATGATACGAAACGTCTAGCACTGCCCGCGTCGTGCGGAACTAGGTAGTTCATAATGACATCGTATATCTTGTCGTCTGGAAGTATTCGTTTATCTGCATTTATGACCTAGAAAAGTCGCTTTATGCATAAAAAATTAACATTTTTCTGGGTGTAACGTTAGGTTGTATTTCCTACATTTCTCAAAAACATCTGTTAAGTTCTTAAGCATATGTTTTTCGGAACAACCAATTACTATTAAGTCATCCATATAAAGGAATGCTTGGGAAGGTTCTAGACCAGAGAACGCAATAGTCATCATTCTCTGAAATGAATTAGGAGCTATTTTTAATCCGAAGGGTAATCGCGTGAAGCGGTATGAGCCGTTGCTCGTTGAAAAAGACGTTATATTTCTTGAACCTTTTTCTAGTTCAATTTGATGGAATCCTGACATTATGTCAAGACATGAAAAGTATTTTGCACGACCTAGTTGATCTAAAATATCATCAATTCTAGGTAATCGTAATTTATCAGATAGTAATTTTTTATTAATCTGGCGGTAGTCAATTACAAATTGCCATTTCTTTACCTTTGACCCGGGGGATGATTTCTTAGGAACAAGTAACAATGGGCTATTATATTCAGATACTGACGGTTCGACAATCCCGTCAGAGATTAATTTTCCTACTTGCTTTTTTATTTCGTCCACCTGACTATGTAAGTTTTAAAATGGAAATGTCTGCACCTGTATCTATTAAAAAGATAAGCTCTTTTCCAGTAGCTACATTGAAACTCTGAAACGAATATATTTTGACTGAGATTAATGGTGTGAACTCTGACTTCTTTTATTATTGAGTATTTAAAGGGCTTTGGGAGTTTCCCGAAGTGTTTTGGTTAGTATTTTGTGCAATTCTGACATTGCTCTGATTATTGCCATTGGGGCCTTGGTACGAGTTTGCACCGCCTCTATAGTTTCCTCTATATTGGCCTCGTCCACCCCTGTTATTTTGGTTGTTGTAGTTTTTGTTGTTATTTTGGTAATTGTTGTTGTAGTTATTGTAATTACCACGAGAATTATTACTATAATTTCCACGTCCGCGATTTGAGCCGCGCTGTGGATAATTCTTGAAATATAGGACAGTATTTGACTGTCCAGGTGCTTCGGTGCAACTATTGACAAATTTGGAAACGGCATCGTTCATGGTACTAAAAGTGCCAGCTTGCAAGATACGTTTTACCTTATCGATTGTGCAATTTTTGACGTTGCCTCTTAGTCTAGAAATCACTTCAGTAATTGTTGTTTCATTACCGATTAGATTTCTGGTGACACCTTTTAGCTTTGTTTTCACTATGGATACCGCTAATTTTATTTTCTTAGATTTTAGGTGTTAACATTTTTGTGTAATCATTGTTGTTTGTGCTGTTTTTTTTTTTATTATTTTTTTTTAAATTTTTATTTATTGTGCTGCTTATATTTTATCCAGGTCATTTCCCCGGCTCATATATCTTTTTTTCAGACAATTAGTATGCAGCTTGTAAATTTTGTAACAGAAATTGGCGCACATGATAACAACAATGATTATTAAGAGTATATGTACCCAATAAAGATTGATGTTACTAGATTCTACCTTGTTGATGACATTGGCAGTGGAATCCACTGTCTTTATGTCCAAAATCATTTTGGTGGGTTTTACATATACTTTACTTTTATGTTTATAGAGTGTTTTATTAATATTATTATCATCTTCTATTGAAAATTTACTTATCGCATTACTGAGCATTTAAATTAACAAACTTCCTACCTAGTCTTTTTTTGCATGGCTTTACGGGCCACACGTCTAATCAGGTAGAAAAAGTTCCGCTCAATTTTACAAAGTATTATATTATATATATAAAATAAATAAGCATCGCAGTGCAATCAAAAAAATTATGCAACGCAGTGCATGGGTAAGAAAAGAATTTTGTTTTCGGCTTTGTTGGTTCCTTTTTCTTCCTTCTACGTCAGCTGGTCGTCGCCGGTTTGGCAACGCTGGCGCTACCTCGAAGGCGCAGGTGGCGGTCGTGCCTCCCACGCTTGATATCTGCTGCTATTTTCCTGGGTTGGTCTTCTTATTCATGCATGTGCAATTGCATGCCGCAGAGTTAAGAGGTCCGGGGCAGTGGACGTGGGTACACTTGTGGTGGTTTCGGCAGTGGCTTGTTAATATTTGGTTTCTTTATTATTTTTTGTTTTATAATTTTTATTTGGTTTTCTGAGTGCCTTCTGGTACTATATTTTGGAGGGTTTCCTTCAAAAATTCAAGCTCATTATAAAGTTTTTGCGCCGTCGTCCATGGGAGCGGTGGGGATTGCGCAAATAGCAGCCACTTTATGCGGGCTATTCTTTTGTAAATCTTGTTTTTTTGGCCTCCACGTACCATCACGCACACTCTACTCACTCAGACGTGTTTTTTCTTTTGTTGTGAATTTCCTCCTTGACCTATTGCCAAAGTCCTGCCGATCCGCTGCTCCTTGTGACTCTAGTCACGGTCGCCATGAAATAAGTTGAGTTTTATTTTGTATTTCTTAATATTTCGATTTTCTGGTTTATTTAATTGGAGCAGCAATGGTGCCGCTCCAACGATCGAAGTTTCTCTGTTCTTTTACAATTTCTTTAAGTTTTACTAAGGCTAAGTCTCGTAGCTGCGCTGCTTGCAGGCGGCGGCACACAGATGGTTATGTACGTATATACTTATATATAAAGGAATTAACTTATATATATTGCTATGCACTTTCGAGTGGAGGCGCGAGGGGGTATGCTTATGCTGACCGTTCGTTACATTTATGCCGACGCTAGCACTTCCTGTTTAGGGGCTAAGCCATAGCGATCGGTTCATATTTCGGCCACTTGGAGTTTATGTTCGGGACTTTGAAATATGTAAACACTGCAACAAAGTGTTACAGTGCGTACCCTTTAAGTACTTTCGGTACAGTGGGTATTCAATATATGTGCATACTACAATAGTGACAACGCGACTAATTTTGTTGGAGCCTACAACGAACTATCAGAAGTAAAGAAAGCACTTTTCGCCGAGCAATGATACACAAGACCTGCGCCAATCTGAGCATAGAATTCAAATTTATACCACCTCGGGCACCCCATTTCGGAGGCCTGTGGGAAGCCGCGGTAAAATCAGCAAAGCTTTTATTGAAACGAACGTTATATACCGCAACACTAACGCATGAAAAACTTGAAAACTTTCTCATCGATATTGAAGCCATTCTAAACTCTCGTCCGTTGACATCTGTCTCTTCCAGCCCAAGGGATCTTACGGCATTAACGCCAGGGCATTTCCTGAATGGGGAACCTCTAACGGCATCACCCGATATTCACCAATCAAGGCGACGCACAGGTTTACTCAATCGGTGGAAGCGTCTCGTACAATTAGGAAAAGAATTTTGGACACGCTGGAGACACGAGTACCTATATGAGTTACAAAATCGATCAAAGTGGACAAGCAGTTGCAAGACGGTTAAGATTGGTGATCTGGTTATAATAAAGGAATACAAAATCGCTCCGTTGAACTGGCCCCTCGGACGCATCGTATCAGTCCATCCTGGTAAAGTTGCAGAAATACGAACGACATCCGGCAATATAACACGGGCCATACGTCGACTGGCGGTGCTACCAATCAACAATAGGAACGAGAAAACCAATCAATAAAAAAAAAACTTTTTAAAAATGCTTGTCCTAACAATGATACTCATCTGGGTGATACCCGGACTGACTTGCCCCCAAGAAAAGAAGGCTAGTAACCCGGTTGTCATCACTCCAATCACCAACGTGACTGGGACCATCATAGAAGCCACCGATAGGGTCTGCCGAATGGACACTCATCACATTCTTTGACCTCAGTCAATTGGAAAGAGAGATCGAGACAGTCAAACGAGGTATCCAATCTGTTCGGAGTACTCGATGATCAATATGCCAAACGGATGGAAGAGATTATTGGCGAACTAAGAGCCCAAGAAAGCATCACGCATAAAATAGTGGAGAACCAGACTTCAATTACTGGTTCTCCACTACATTATGAGGAGAACGACGATCGAAACTCAGAAGAGGATGCAGGACTTAGAAGCCAGTCTGGCCAGAATCAAGGTGAGAAGCCATGTGGCTGATCGGTATCTTCCGCATGCAGTCTCAGAATTTGTCGCCGTGGCAAGCCACATTCGTCGAGTCCAGGATGCTGTATTGAATGTGCTAATCGGGGCACACGAAGGAAAATTAAGCCCTGCATTGGTGTCGGTGGAACAAGTAAAACAGGTGATCACAAAAATACAAACTCACCTTTCACCGGGAAGACGATTACCCATCATCAGTGAAACAGCACGAGACTTATATCGACTGGCGACCACTAGGGTACAAGAAACCGAGGACTTACTGATGTTCCATAAAAGCGTTCCATTAGTCGAAGAAGACGAATTCACAGTACATCGGATGGAGCCAATTCCACAAATAACGAGAGAAGACCTGGTGATAACCAAGACGGAAACAAGACATCTAGCAATAGATGATCATCGGAAACACCACTTCGCGATCAATCAAGAACACCTTAGGCCCGGCAAGGTTTGGCCCGGACGCCCGTCAACTCCCGTGGCAAGGGAATGTAAGCCAGAGCCAATCAAGGGGACCAGTTATTGGGTTCAATTGACAGAGCAGAATGCATGGATCTTTGGGACCACGAAGCCAATAACAATGACATATGTATGCTCAAATCATCATCGACGGCGTAGGCAAACTGACAATCAGGCAAGATTGTGTGATCCAAAGCCCGACCATCACAATATTGGGACGAGCGCAATTTAACTCATCAGGAACAGTAAGGATGTCAGGAAGTTAGGTTCACGAGTGGCTGTCACAGGAAAAGATAAAGACAACAGAAGGGCAGTTGGAGTCAACGTTGGATCAGCTAGACCGACTACATGCAGAGGTGCAGGGATTAAAAAAATGGACGATGCAGGCACAGAAAGATGTGGACAGCGAGGCAGACTGGAATCTGGTTCATCAATACTCCGGAGTAATAATGTCAGGAGTATCAATCCTCATAGCCGTATGGGCAGGGTACACGCGGTGTGCCAGGAAAGACACCTCAGCAACCCATCACCAGAGGACGACATTAACCCAAGGAGAAGAATTCCAGCTGATCGAACAACGAACCGGGTTGGCCATATTGACAAGGGATGGACATCACAAGAGATTTGAAGTATACGATCCAGAGACTCCTCAGTAAAAGGCAAGCAAGACACACATAGTTATAAGAAGGGTTTATTAAGTTAAGGTAATCCTAAGAAGCATCTCCATCAATGGTACCCATCGAGGAAGCACCACTATCAGTAGAAAGGTTGTCGTCACTGCTCCAAGCCGAACGGCGAGAACGGCGCCGTCGGGCAATACGGCCAAACGGTCGAAACTGCATGATAATGAGATCGCGATCCGCCATCCCAAGAGAGGCGGGTGTACCGTGGCGAGGAAGGAAGCGTCCATAATACCAGAAGTTGAGGTCAGAGTTGCGTAAGCGGAGGCTGCGACAATAGTCATCCATAAACTCCTGGATGTTGAAGTCCCGCTCGTGACAGGTCCATTTCATACGCCCGTAATATGGACCAATAACCCGAAAGAAGAGCAACGACATGATCAACAGAGATACTAAGAGTGGTGCAAAAAACAAAACAGCAGCCCCTATTATTGTTTACCTCAATGGGGGGGTAATGTTGGCACCTAGTGCCAAGACCTACTACCCAATCAAGATGCATCAGCAGGTCACAATATACAAGCATCAGACATATACAAGCATTAGACCTCCTAGCCTATTAATAATTTAACGATAAGCATAAGCCAATATCCAACCTACTAACCCGGCACTAGTCGATGGCACCGGAAGCAGAATCAGCATTATCAGCGGGAAGAATGACTGACTGACCGAAACAATCTGAGTCAGCAGATTCAGAGGTGGGTGACCCTGGCATTAACCTTAGTTTTCGCACGTCCATAACATTGACCTTTCTTAGATTTAATAATGTATAATTTAGCATCTTATATAAGAGTGGTTCTTATATAAAGTATCATTTACCGGCAAGATACTGGCAAGTGTCATTTTTACAGGGTCGTGGGCTATACTAGTTTTAGCACGTCCATAACATTGACCTTTCTTAGATTTAAGAATGTATAATTTAGCATCTTATATAAGAGTGGTTCTTCTGAAATAAAGACAGTTGCGAAATCAGATTCAATCATCTCGTTACTCAGTGTAGAAACATCTACTTCGCGTGGCTCAAGTGTAAACGGACCACAAGTAGAATCCGCGGCATACCAGTCTACTTCAAGTGTTGCTCCCGTGTCTGGTTCGAGTGTTCCCGTGAAACGGACCACCAGTAGACCCCGAAAATCAGTTGAGCGAATTAAAGAGACTATTTCTTAGCGACGTGCACCAGAGAGCTGTCTTGGATTTTTGCCTTCCAAAGTCCATTCAGGGGAAGCTGGAAGAGTTGAGTGAAAGACCTCCTGTGGGTAAGTATGACATTCAAGCGGGAAAGTTTTCTTTGAGGAATTAGGAGTATAGGCTGAAGGAACCCTCGTTGGTAAGTCCGACAGTCACAAGTGCGGGATTTAAAGCGAGTGCGCAAGGATCTCCGATCAGTAGCTTAAGGACCCCCTGTGGGTAAGTCCGGTGGCGGTACGCGAATCAGACAAGGAGTAGAAATCTAGAAGCAAGTGGGAAAAAGGATCAAGGATCCGCGGCGGAACTGGGGCGAAGGGGCATTCCCAGTAAGCCAAGGATACCGAAGGTCCGCGGCACCCGCAAAGAAGAAGCAGCAACAGCAGAGGCGACGACGAGGAAGCAGCAGCAACAACGAGGGACACCCCGGGAAAGTCGAGAGAATCCTGATCCAGGCGTATGGTCTATGGTCTGCCTATGGTCTGCCATAAATCTTGCAGCAACGTCAGAAGAGCAGCGACGACGAGGGAGCAACGGCGACAGACGAGCAGCGGCAGCAGAAGATCAGCGCAGAAGACAACAGCAACAACACAGGCCCTGCAACCAGAGTCCGTGAGTCTGAACGAAGGGAACCGTGAGCCGTTTCGGTGCCAAGCACCCTTGGTGCCTCTTAACCACACGACCTGCCGGGTGCAAGCTTTGGGAGGGCGTGTGTATTGGCACCAACCCGGAGCGGGGATCTGGGATCAAAGGGAGGGCGAGCGGTCGGTCGGCTGAGCCAAACAGCCGATGAGATTCTCTTATCCTTTGTAAAGTAAAGACAATAAAGGGGATTTGATTGAAACGAAGCATTCCGTGTTATTTCTGGGCTCGGGCAATCACGTCACATCTATAAATTCGGTGGAACGTACCCTCAACCTCTGTGAGCTAGTCGCGGCGTTTGTTGCGAACAAAATATAGCAAAAACAGTTCGTTACAAGTAGAAGGACAGCCACTACAAAAAATACCGCGCTTGGATGGATTCTAATGGGGCCAGTGCGACCGGAATCAGCTCCTAATATCAAGGCAGAACAAGTCGTCGGTAATACGACGGCTTGGACACCGGAAGCTAACGAGCCACGACAAAGTTTGATTGCATGCATCGGCAAGGAGCAAATAGTAAAATCCGGAAGAGTACATAGTTGCCCACTCATTGCGGATCAACAAGGAGAGCCGCAGACGGACCCCGAACCACAAGCCCAAGGTTGTCAACTCACAACTGAAGAGCACAGAGGGCAAGTGCCAGTAACCAAGGAAACTCAAGAAGTAGAAGTCACCTCCTATCTGGCATGGGTAACATGCATCTCCAAAAGGGAGCAAGAAGCAAGGTCAAGAGAGGACCAAGAGTCCTGTATACGCACTGACCAACCAGAAAGAAGGTCTAGTACTTCATGGGATGCTCAAGGAGAATGGTTACGAGGGCGCGCAACAAGACGAAGGAGACAACAGGTCGGATAGAAGGTCGCTGGTATCTTATCAATGATCTTATCAATGAATGAGGAGATCTCACCCACATGATTCAACATTTTTTTTGGTATTAACATTAGATATTTAGTAATTACTTTTTGTGCAAGGGTACCCATCGGTTCATTGAGACGGTCCAACAACAACGCACAGCCGCATTGGATTGAGTCCCTCAATGGGGGGGAGAATGTTGGCACCTAGTGCCAAGACCTACTACCCTATATGCACACTTAGTAATTTGATCCAATCAAGATGCATCAGCAGGTCACAATATATGAGCATCAGACCCACTAGCCTATTTGCATACCTAGTAATAAATTAGCGATAAGCCTAAACCAATATCCAACCTACTAACTCGGCACTAGTCGAAGGCACCGGAAGCAGACCTGGTCAAACTATTTACGTTCTTTGACTACGACTCCGGGACCTACCGCTACTCCCGCGAGTTCAAGTTTGACGTAGTTGCCGCATAACGCTCTACGGACAAACAGTAACTTTTTAGGCATGCTACCCTAAGAAAATTGGGGTATATATTATACGCTAATGATAAAAATAATATGTTTTATGTTTTAAAATTTTAGCTTATATTTTATATTTGTTATGGAATACGATTAAGTGGTAGCTGTAAAATGTTTTTCATATATACATATATGTCAACGAATAAATTAAAATCAATATATTAAGGTAGAAACTGGTATATTTCAGTCAATTGCTTTTAGGTTGTTGTAGTTCTGTAAGCGGATGATTTTTTTTAAGTAAGAATAACAAAAACAGCTGATTTTTTGTTTCTGCGGGCATTAGTAGGGTATGAAAGAACCATCCGTTTGAAAACAACAACAGTGAAATTTGGGTTTTAAGTAAAACCGACTGAAAGATAACCTGTTCCTATCTTAGTACAATGATTTTTAATTGTTCGTAAATATATAAATATGTAATATCGTAAATATATATGTAAAGCATTTTACTGCTGCCATCTAATCGTATTCCTAAATATGTATAAAAAGTATGAAATGTTAAAATTGTTAAATAGTTTAATAAAATTTTTTCATAGTTATATAATAATAATGAAAACTCCCATTTTCTTAGGAGAGCATACCTGAAATGTTTCAAAAATCAAAAATTTTAGCTGGCTTCAAAACGAAGTCGAACGCACACATGAAACCGTGTATGTGAATATGTTAGAAATTTTTGCGTCCATTTTCGTTGTATGTAATGAGAAGTGTATATGTTGTATGGTTAGTGATTCGACTCACACAAGCGTTCATATATATATACATTCCACAACTCAGTGTACGGTTCTGAGTGCACAGTGGGATAAATCGTGTTCGCTGCGCTCAAATATAATTAAAAATAATAAAATAAACTTGACTTGGGGAGCTTGAAGAGTTAGACATTGCTAAGATAAGCAGCGACTTGCGATGGACAGTGTCTGAGCTTGTAGCTACAATGCATGCCAAAATCGAGCACGAGATGTCGTTGCGCTCTGCTCGAATTGCTGCCCACTCCACCCTTGCCAGCGGAGGTTCCAGTATCCAGGTGGAACCAGCGCTCAGTCGAAGTTTTCAAGCCTTGCCTCCTCTTCCTCTTCCTACTTTCAGCGGAGGATATTCATACAGAGTTTCATTCGGTCTTTTCCTTATATAAGTAAGGTGGCAAAGTTTCAGAGGTTGCGATCTTGTCTTCGGGACTCCGCTTTAGAGGCAGCCCGTTCCTTGGAAATCTACGAGGAGAATTATGATGTCACAGTGCAGCTTTTGGAGAATCGATTTAATAACCGTCGGTTGATATTTCAGGCTCATGTGAACGAGATTCTGCGCCTCAATCTATTGGAAGGTGACTCAGTGGCAGCGCTTCGAGGGCTGTCCGATAAGTTCAATGCCCATATGCGAGGCTTAAAAAATGTTGGTGTTATGTAGGAAGCTAGGAAGAACACACACCGTTCCGACGAGCTTAGAACCGAGCAACGCAAGAAGTGCACGCCGTGGGTAAAGACGACCCGTCGATCCCAGGGTGAATACCGACAGTAAGCCCCTTCGCAACCAGGTTTTCCGTAACGATGTGGTAAAGCGAAAGGGAACAGCAACGTACAAATACTTGCTCTTACTAACTGGATACTACATATAATAATTTGGCGCCCAAACGTGCGGGGCCCGAGGACATTTTAGAGGACGTGCGGGGCCCGTACGTTAAAGCGAGTATTTTAGTTTGGAGTAGGCCCCAAAAGTGAGTTGTGAGGCTCACTGAGTTGCTCTATTGTTTCAGAGGTGTTTTTTTTTTAAGTTAATTGCAGTTTAACCATAAGAATAAAAAAAAGATATCTTCGATGATAATTAATATTAATATGGCCGTAATTATAACAATTCAATAGTAAAGATAATAATAATTAAAGATAATAATTCAGGTTTGGTGCTTTAAAAAGTAATTTGTTTTTAATTTGATTGCTTAGAAATAATAATTTAAGACGTATTCAAAAATGATATACAAAATTGAAAATTATGAATTTTTATTTTTACGCTTTTTTTTATTTTTCATTTGGTAAACTATACGTTAGGGAATTTGAAATTGTTGCATTTTTTGCCTTCTCTCGCTGGGATATTTAATAATGTATTTACGTGTTATTTGTAATTATTTTTTTTTTTATATAATTTATTGTTGAATGTCAGCTGCATTGGGGCAAAGGAGTAAATTAGACCCTATGTTTTTTGTTTACTATTTTTTTTTCTCTTTTTTTTTTTATTTTCAAATTATTTTTTATTTATTTTTTTTGTTTTGGGTTTGATCCAACTATCGACGCCCACATCACAGGTTTAAATTTGGGATTTATGCTTAAATAAAAGCTGAAAAAAAAAGGTCGGCGAGTTGGAATTAGGCCTTCCAGATATCCTTAGCATTAAAATTGCCTAGCTTCTTTCCCTTAAGATTTTCCAATAAATGGCAGAGCCAACTTTCTATTTTATCCTGACTTAGATGCCGATTGGCCTCAATTTAGCATTAAAATTCGATGCCAAATTACTAAGCTGAAAATTTCGTTTAATAACATCTTCCCCTATTTCGAACGATTTTGGTCTTGCTCGCACGTCCTTCTTTTTTTCGAGAACGCCCTTTTTAAGTATTTCCCAATATCAGCACGAATGTTTGTAAATTCGTCTTCTCTATCTATATGTCTTGCTCCTCTATTTAACAGATCTAACTTCCTAAGCAACGTGTAATCCTTTCCATGCGTTGTCAAGCCCTGACCAAACATAATACGGTAAGGATCAGCTCCGACTGAGCGATTAACTCGTTCGGCGGCATTAGCTTGAGGGGCGTACGCAGTGCAGATATGCTTAGTGCCATACTTAGTAAGAAATGCTGCAAACTCATGACTTTTAAATTGCGATCCATTGTCACTTAATAGACTCTAATTGGGCCTGCCTGACTAACAGGTTCTCCGCGGCCCCACAATCCCTTGCAGTGAGTCCATATTCCTCGAGCTCACTTCTCTGTTTGCGGCACCGGCGCGCAAACTTCAGGACCCAGGCTGCGGTCCCCACCAGGGGACTGAAGCTCGAGAATCTGTGGAACGGGATGACCAATTCATTCGATGCCACCAATGCGAACTCACTGGGCATCTCCTCCTCATCAGGTGCATCCGGAACATGCTCGGTTCCCTCCTCAGGCGATGGCCAGTCGCTTGCTGGCTGGGCTAAGGTCTGCCTTGCTCTGCGACCGGTTGTCCGCTGTAGGCACCCATCTCCACTGGGAAACCTTTGACGACTCCAAAATCTCCGCCACTCGGTTGCCAACAAACTGCTTGTATCGGCGGTGGGTGCTGCCGATCCATTTCAGCACCTTTCTTGAGTCCGACCATAATACCGTCTCACTGTTGTCCACACTTGTCCACACTCCTTGACAGTGTTCATCACTCTGGTTCCAAGGACCGCTGCCCGCAGCTCCAGCCGTGGGAAAGACATCGTTCTCATAGGCGCACACTTCGTCTTTACGCACAAGAAGCTAACCAGCACGTTGCCATCCTCGTACGTGGCTCTCCAATAGGCCACCGCCGCGAATGCAGATTGACTTGCATCCACGTACACATGCAACTCGATGGTCCGAACTGCTCCATGCCCAAAATAGTGGCGAGGACATCGGAACTGACCCACGGCGTCCATCTCTCTGCGCCAGGCAGCAAAGGCTCTGCCTATCTCCTCCGGCAGTGGTCCGTCCCACTGGATCTTCTGCCTCCAGATCTCCCGCAGCAACAGCTTTGCTGTAATCATCAGCCAGCAAAGGAACCCCAATGGGTAGAACGTCGACATCAGCAGGCTCAAATACTCCCTCTTTGTAGGGACTCGATCTCCACTTAGAACGCTTTTTGGCACTCGATGATACTCCATGTTGAATTTGAAGTCAATGGCTTCGCTCTCCGTAGCGAAACTGTCCATGTAGTCATCGACGTAATGGTGGTGATGGCCTTGACTGCCCTCGGATCTGAATTCCCAAACTTCAGGGCATTCACCGACTTCACGTAATGCGCAGTGCTCGGCGAGCAGGCTGCTCCAAACGTCATTACGTTCATCTTGTACACATCCGAATCCCGATCATCGTTACCATCTCTCCAAAGGAATCGTTGGGAACATCGATCCCCGGGTCGGATCAGCACCTGGGTGAACATCTCCTTAATGTCACCGCAGACTCCGACTGCTCCTTCCCTGAAGTGGAAGAGCACGGCTGGCAAGGGCTTGTAGTGCTGAGGCTCCTTGTCCAGCGCCGAATTTAACGAGGTTCCTCCAACCTTGGCTGCAGGTTTTCGACACCAAAATGTGGCAAATACCATAGCTTGTCGCTCTTCACCGCGACCTCATCGGGCTGCAGCTTCCTTGCATATCCTTTGGACACGTAATCCGTTGCGCTTCAACTTCTTCTCGACGTTGATCAGCTGTTTGTGCGCCATCTCGTAGCTCCGTGGCAGCACAGCGTGGTCGTCCTTCCAGAGCAATCCCGTCAGTTAGCGACGCCCCACTTTCACCGTGGTGTCTTCGAGGATCCTTTGGGCCCGCGCGACCGGTGGCGCGAGCTTCCCACCAAAGCTTTCCATCTCAAAGTAGTCCTCCACCATCTTTTCCATCGTATCGTCCATTGACACGGCTAGAAGGCAGGACCTCGGCAACGGCGTAGTCAATTGTCTACTTACCGGCCCAAACACGACCCATCCAAGCTCGGTTGCGGCCGCATACGGTCCCTCTCTGTCAAACCACCTCGTCTTAAGTGGCAATCCCAAATGTCCATGGTCCAGTCCGATGAGCAACTTCGGGACAGCCGACTGCTGGCTCCTCTCGTGGTCCCTATAACCACCTCGTGGCGAAGACCTCCTGTCGGGGCTGCGTCTGGAAACTGCTGAATGCTGGTTTCCTCCGTTGTGGCGCCTGAAGTCACCTCGCTGCTCCGGCCATCTTCGCTCTTCCTCCGATCCATGTAGCAGACGGTGACGTAATCTACGGCATCCGTCGATCTGGCACTCGCCATGCATGCAGTGGCCGAATGACCACTCCGTAAGCATGTGAAGCAGAGCCGATGAAGCTCCGATGAACTCTCTGTAGCTCGTCTTAGCTTGTTGCCCTCCACAAATTGGACAACCTCCATGCCGATCATCCCGCTGCTCGCAGCTGTTCTGGTCGTCGCTCGCGTGTAGAACTCGACGCCTCGGCTCCTTTCCCTCACAGTCCAAAATCGTACACACGATGTTTGCGTACTCCTGTAGCCACGCGCTGAAGTGCGCTACAGTGGGAAAGGGCACGATCGATACAGCGTGCCTGGCCCAATCCACTCGCTTGCTCGTTGGAAGCTTTGCCACAAGTTCCTCCATGAGGGTGGGGTTTCCCAAATGCTGCTCCGCCTTCGCCGACTGCAAGAAGGCCGTGAGGTTACTCACTCGGGTTGCAAAGGGAACGATCCTCGCCAGGTGCTGCTCCGAAATCGGCGGCACCTTTCGCACGTTGTTCAGCTGGCTGCGTATAAGCTGCTCCGGTCGGCCAAACCTAAAGCGCAGCTGCTCCATCACGGCGCTGACGTTCGCAGGGTGAATCAGCAGCGACTTCACTGTCTCGCGTGCTTCAGCCTTCAGCGCCTTCAACAACCTCTGGTTGTTCTCCAGGTCCGTGCTGTTGAACGGGTCCTCTTTACAAACGCACAGTTAAAAATGGGCCACTCCTCGGGATGCCCTCCAAATACAGGCAAGTCCGGGAGCCTCCTTGGCCCATTCGCTCCTTGGGCTAAATTCGGCGTCATCGATACGTAGGATGCAACATATGGCGATGCAGTTGCCGCGTTGTGGATGCTACCGCCCGGTAGCACGAATCCATGCGCTGTCTGCGTAGCACTTGTAGCACACAGTGGATCCACAGGATGATTGCTAGTCATTAGCAATGGCGGTCCACTCCATGATGGTGGCAGCGTGCAGGCCGCGCTGATCGCACCGACGCCGCTATGTGGGACCGGCCCGACCCCGTATGTTAGGGCCTCACCGTTCAATGTGGCTAATGGCGGTCTGCTCCAAGATGGCGACTGCCCCGACGCTCCACGATTGGCGCGCGATCGGCGGTACTCACATTATTCAAAGCTTTAACCTTCTTCAGCTCGTTCTCCAACGCCGTAATCGTTTCCAGCAGGAACAACGTCAGTGACTGGCCCACCTCCGGCTCCGAACTCGCAGCTGTGACAGCAGTACTCCTTGGTTGGGACTCTACTGTAGTTACCGTTGTGGCTGGGCGAGAAATGGCCACGGCGGCGGCTATATATATATTCCCCGTCGGCCGGTTTCCTGCTCCACCACTCGCTAGCTGCTGATCCGTTTTGGCTTCCCCTCCGTTCAGCCGGGAACTCTTCCTGAGGGAATGCTGCATCTCCAAATGGTCCAAATATGGCACTGGCTGCGTCTCCCTCCGTACGGGGTTCGGTGCTGGCTGCGCCCTCTGGCTGCATCGCTGGCTGTGACTCCTCTTCTCGTACGGAAATTGCCCTCCGTGCGCCAATGTGGTGTTGCCTTCAAACGGCTCCCCACAAGCGTAGGTCCAAGGAAAGAAGATACTTCAAGGGCCTACGGCCGTGGCAAACGGGCGTTTTATTCTGAAATTTCTTAAAATTAGCCTCACAATACAGAATCTTAATCTAAATCTTATTCTTACCGCAGTGTGCCCTCCAACATTAAACGAAACAATGAAAGGCACTTTTTCGGCGGCATTTGCGACTTTTCCGCAATCAGTTCTTCAAAGGGCCAAGAATCGAATAACTTAAAAAATACTAGATCCTACCAATACTAATTCCACCTATCGATTGCAATGTTTGGCCGTCGACACGAACCTTATTTGGTTTTACTAACAGCGTTACTGGTGATGACCACGCTGATGAAGGTGCTTATTGAATTAAATTGGCGGGAGTAACGGTAGGTCCCGGAGTCGTAGTCAAAGAATGTAACTAATCTGACTAAATCAGTGGTGGGCAAAACGCACACATTTATAACATTTGATTGTGTGCGTAAGCAGCGAAAAACAAAGAGAGCAACCCATTCACTGAGCGAAAAACTTTGTGTACTAATTCGTTCATCGGTAATTTTGTAAATATTGCACAAAATAAGGTACTTTTTGTATTTTTCAGACTTGTATAATGAATTTACACAATTATAATAATAAAATATGAAAATATAATACAAAAATAAAAGAAAAAATACGAACTATAATAAAATTAATAAAGATAATAAAAAAAAATAATAATAGGAATATAAAAGAAAATATAAAACGAATAATAAAAAATTAAAATAAAAAAAAAAAAAATAATAAAAATTATTTTATTATTTCATCAATATTAATTTTACCAGAAAACTCTTTTATACGCAAAAGGTCCCCGATATGGACGTCAGATATTTTATTTCACCACATATGAGGCTTTTTTATGACTATTCTTATCAATTACATCATCATAAGAATATGTTATTCTATTATTATGCTTATTACCTATGAAATTTAAGAAAAAAAGGGCTTTTAACTCTAATAGTTTTTTAGTTCGAATTTCGCCTGAATCTTGACAATAATTCGAATGCGCACTATTATAGTGCCTTTCAATATTAAATAAAGCTTTCCTAGATAATATTCTTAAACAAATTAAGCATTGCGCTTCCCCATCCATATTTTCTATAAAGAAAAATTTTTCTTCCCAAATTTCAAGAAACATTTTTCTCAGTGATTTTTTTGTCGCAATGGTCGTGCTCCAGTGAGGTCCGATCATCGAATAAATTCATTTTCATTGGTAGAACAGAATATTTTTGGCGCTCAAATGAAATGAAATGAGAGAAAAATGCCAACTTTGGCCCTCTCACGAAAGCTAATGAGAGTGCTTCGGAGAGGAGCGAGCTCGCTCATACTGTGCGTGTGCCGGCAGCGCTGCAGCAGAATTTTTGGCCCTATGCTCGCGAGTTATGGGAAATGAGAGTTTGCCCACCACTGGACTAAATTTACCTGAATTATGCAAGGGGCTGTGCTTGCTATGATCAGGCTGGAGTTGATGTGCTTGAAGTCCTGGGTGGTTTTCCTCAAGTACCGGTGGTTGTGGGGGTTGGCTGATTTCTTCTCAGCTGGGCCTACTGGCGGTCCGTTTCACGGGAGCAACACTCGACGTAGGTTAGGTAATGCGGGGTCTGTTGACGGTCCGTTTCACGGGAGCAACACTCGAACTAGACTGGTATGCCGCGGGGTCTCGTCGTGGTCCGTTTCACGGGAGCAACACTCGGAGGAGTTAGGTAGCGCGGGGTCTACTGGCGGTCCGTTTCACGGGAGCAACACTCGAAGTAGACTGGTATGCCGCGGATTCTACTTGTGGTCCGGTTACACTGGATCCACGCGAAGTAGATAATGGTAGAGCGTCCTACCTTGTGAACCGTTTGACACAGGATCACGTGATATAGGTCAGTTTTAAGTGCCGGAGGTTCAACACTGAGTAACGAGACGAGTGGTTCTGATTTCGCAACTATCTTTATTTCAGAAGAACAATTCTTATATAAGATGCTAAATTATACATACTTAAATCTAAGGAAGGTCAATGTTATGGACGTGATAAAACTAATGTTAATGCCAGGGTTAACCACCTCTGAGTCTGCTGACTCAGATTGTTTGGTCATGTACTGCTTGTTCATGCATTTCGGCTTAGCTCGCTGGTTTTTTGCTTGCTTTGGTCAGTTGGTCATTCTTCTTGCGGCGCCGTCTACTAGTGCCGGGTTATTAGGTTGAATATTGTTTTATGCTTATTGCTAATTATTACTAGGTGTACTTAATAGGTTAGTGGGTTGTATTGCGACATGCTGATGTATATTGGATCAAATTACTAGTGTGTATCTAGGGTAGTAGGTCTTGGCAATAGGTGCCAACATTCTCCCCCCCCCATTGAGGTACTCAATAATAGAGGCTGTTATGTCATTTTGTGAACCACTTTCAGTATCTCTGTCGATCATGTCGTTGCTCTTCTTTCAGGTTATTGGTCCGTATTACGGTCGCACGAAATGGTCCTATCACGAACGGGACTCCTGCATATCGAAATTTATGGATGAATATTGTCGCAGTCTTCGATTGCGTAACTCCGATGTCCACTTCTGGTACGCTGGCCGTATCATGCCTCGCCGCGGTACCCCTGCCTCTCTAGGGATGGAGGATCGCGACCTGATTCTCGTGCAGTTCCGTCCAGCTGGCCGAATTGCCCGGAGGCGCCTTAGTCGTCGTTCGGCTTGGGATAGTGATGACAACCTTTCTACTGATAGTGGTCACTCTTCGATGGGTACCATTGATGGCGATGCTTCTTAACTTAATAAATTTTCCTTATAACTATGTTTTTCTTGCTTGCCTTTTACTGAGACGTCCCTGGGTCGTAGACTTCGAATCTCCTGTGATGTCCATCCCGTGTTACTGCTGCTAGATGTTGTTTGATCAGCTGGAACCCTTCTCCTTGGGCTGGTATCGTCCTCTGGTTGGTTGCTGAGGTGTCTTTCCAGACACACCGTGTATATCCTGCCCATGCGGCCACGAGAATTGCTATTCCTAACATTATTACTCCGGAGTATTGATGCGGCAGATTCCAGTCTGTCTCGCTGTCCACATCCTCCTGTGCCTGCTTCGTCCATGTTTTTAATCCCTGCACCTCTGCATGTAGTCGGTCTAGCTGATCCAACGTTGACTTCAATTGACCTTCTGTTGTCTTTATTTTTTCCTGTGATGGCCACTCGTGCACATAACCTCCTGACATCTTTACTGTTCCTGATGAGTTAACTTGCGCTCGTCCCAATAACGTGATGGTCGGACTTTGGATCACACAATCTTGCCTGATTGTCATTTTTCCAACGCCTTCGATGATGACTTGATCCTTTTCGGCCGAGCAGACATAAGTCATTGCTATTGGTTTCGTGGTCCCAAAAATCCAAGCATTTTGCTCTGTCAATTGAACCCAATAACTGGTTCCCTTGATTGGCTCTGGCTTACATTCTCCTGCCTGATGTTTTGCTAAGGCTGCCATTGTACACGGGAGTTGATGGGCGTCCGGGCCAAAGAGCGTCTGCTTAAAATCGCATACCTTAATTCCGTTCGTCATGCTGATACACTGCCTAAGGTGTTGTACACTGTAAGGTGCACTGTAAGGTGTCGCGAAGTGGTGTTTCCGATGATCATCTATTGCTAGATATCCTGTTTCCGTCTTGGTTATCACCAGGCCTTCTCTCGTTATTTGTGGAATTGGCTCCATCCGATATACTGTGAATTCATCTTCTTCGACTAACGGAACGCTTGTATGAAACATCAATAAATCCTCGGTTTCTTGTACTCTAGTGGTCGCCAGTCGATATAAGTCTCGTGCTGTTTCACTGGTGATGGGTAATCGTCTTCCCGGTGGCAGGTGTGTTTGGATTTTTGTGATCACCTGTTTTACTTGTTCCACTGACACCAATGCAGGGCTTAATTTTCCTTCATGTGCCCCGATTAACACGTTCAATACAGCATCCTGGACCCGCCGAATGTGATTTGCCACGACGACCAATTCGGAGACTGCATGCGGAAGATATCTATCCGCCGCATGGCTTCTTATCTTGATTCTGGCTAGACTGGCTTCTAAGTCCTGCATCCTCTTCTGAGTTTCGATCGTCGTCCTCCTCATAATGTTGATGGTTGTGTCCAGAATTGACGTCTGGTTCTCCACTATTTTATGTGTGACGCCTTCTTGGGCTCGTAGTTTGCTAATAATCTCTTCCATCCGTCTGGCATATTGATCATCGAGTACTCCGAACAGACCATTCGCGATATTTCCAACGATGTTCAGTGCTCCGCGTTTCTGTCGTTGATGATGCATTAACTGATCGGCATCTTGGATTTCTGCTACCTCCTGCTGCAATGTTTGTATGATCGTGGGGCAAACCTCATATGCCGTTGAGCACCATTGTTTTATGGATTGGATACCCTTTTTGACAGTCTCAATTTCTTGTGCCAATTGGCTGAGGTCAAAGAATGTGATGAGTGTCCACTCCGCAGATTTGACTGCTATCCTATCGGTGGCTTCTACGATGGTCCCGGTCACATTGTTGATTGGAGTGATGACCACAGGGTTGACGGTCTTCAGTTCTGATGTTGTGGAGATGGGTAATGGTAGTCCGGGCATCACCCAGACGAGTACGTGTTATATTGCCTGCCGTTGTTCGTATTTCAGCAACTCGGATCTCGCCGTCTTTTCCGGGATGTACTGCGACGATGCGTCCGAGGGGCCAGTTCAACGGAGCGATGTTGTCTTCTTTTATTATGACTAGATCGCCAATCTTTACCGTCTTACAACTTCTTGTCCACTTTGATCGATTCTGTAGTTCGTGTAGGTACTCGTGGCTCCAACGTGTCCAAAATTCCTTTCGTAAGTGTTCGAGGCGCTTCCACCGAGTGAGTAACCCTGTGCGTCGTCTTGATTGGTGAATGTCGGGTGATGCCGTAAGAGGTTCCCCGATCAGGAAATGCCCTGGCGTTAATGCCGTAAGATCCCTTGGGCTGGAAGAGACAGACGTCAACGGGCGAGAATTTAGAATGGCTTCAACATCAATGACTATGGTTTCGAGTTCTTCATGAGTTAGTGTGGCGGTATATAACGTTCGTTTCAATAAGTGCTTTGCTGATTTTACCGCGGCTTCCCACAGGCCTCCGAAATGGGGTGCCCGAGGTGGTATGAATTTGAATTCGATGCTCAGTTTTGCGCAAGTCTTGTGTATAATTGCTTGTGCTTCTTCGGCGAAGATTGCTTCCTTTACTTCTGATAATTCGTTATAGGCTCCAACGAAATTTGTTGCGTTGTCACTATAGATTTTTGATGGTAGTCCTCTGCGTCCGCAAAATCTCTTTAGTGCTGCCAGGAAGGCTTGGGTCGTCAAATCGGTTACCACCTCTAGGTGCACTGCCTTGGTTGAAAAACAACAAAACACGGCTAGGTACACCTTATGTGGTCGTTTTCCTCGGATTTTATAGTGAGTCCAAAAGGGCCCGCAGTAGTCCACTCCGCAATTCTTGAAGGGTCTATGTTGTTGAACTCGATCTGCTGGTAATGGACTCATTATTTGATTCAACAATTTTGGTCGAATCCCGCAACATCTGACACAACGGCTTACTGTTTTTTGAGCCAATTCCTTTCCTCTTAGTGACCAAAATCGTTGTCTAACGTTGCATAGTAATGCCTGTGGTCCGCAATGCGCCAGTTGCTGATGTTTCCATTGAAATAGGAGTATTGTCAATGGATGGGTTGGAGATAATAACATGGGATGTGTGGCGTCATATGATAATGCTGCGTTTTGTAGTCGTCCTCCTACTCGAATTATTCCGTCTGTGTCTAGGGCATAAACGGATCTAGGGCACGTAGTGGATCGTTTGGCCCTACAGTTTTCGTCTTCTTGAGTTGTAGCATGGATGTTGGAAAGTGTTGTGCCTGTATTTCCCGTATTATCACTCCTAATGCCTCATTCAACTCTCCTGGTGACAATGGTCCCGTTCTCTTCTTCTCTGGGTTACGGCAATTGAAAATGAATCGCCGCATTCTTCCTATTATCTGCAACATCGTATCGAATGATCCATGGTGGTTAATATGTTCCATCCAGTCGTCAGATTTATTGACTACGCTGCAAACAGCCTCCTTCTTTCTTTCTTGATCTTCATTTGCATTGTATATTCCTGTTGAGTGGAATTTAGGCCAGGACTCGGGATCTTGCCCCAAGAATGGCGGTCCGGCGTACCAAAGCCTTGAATCTCTTAATTGAGCTGCCGTGCATCCTCTGGAGAGAATATCTGCAGGGTTATCTGTTGATGCTACATGTCTCCACCACTCTGGGTCTGTTAGTTCTTGAATTTGGGCGACTCGGTTCGCCACAAACGTTTGGAATGACGAAGCAGTGGCGTTAATCCATTTTAATGCAATCTCTGAGTCTGACCATAAATGTATTGCTTCTAGGCTTATGTTAAGATCGGTTTTTACTCTGTTTGTGACTTGAGCTGCTAATACCGCTGCACAGAGTTCTAAGCGAGGCAGGGCCTGTTTCATCAGGGACGCTACTCGGGCCTTTGAACATAGCAATCGTGTGATAATATTGCCTGTCTTATCCCTTGCTCGCAAATATGCCACTGCCCCATATGCTGCTTCTGATGCGTCTGCAAATACATGTAATTAAATGCCTCCGGATGTGTCAGCTGGTAGTACACATCTTGGAATTTTTATTGTTGTCAGGACTTGGACATCATGTCTGAATGTTTGCCATTGCTGGGTGAGTTCTGAACCCAGTTCCGTGTCCCAGTCGATCTTCAACTCCCATAATCGTTGCATCCTTATCTTTGCCGTTGTTACCACTGGACCAAACAATCCTAGAGGGTCGAAGATTTTTGCTAGTTCAGAACACACAATTCTTTTAGTGATGACTCCTGTGTCTTCTGTCGCCGCGCGTCCTTGGAGCCAATCTCCGGGTGGATCCCAAATAATTCCGAGCGTTTTGACGGTTTGTTCAGTAAAATTGCTGAAATCAAGAGTCATTTCTTGGTCTTCTTCGGGAATGTCTGCTAATAACGCTGGGTGGTTTGCGCACCATTTTCTTAGTTTGAATTTCGCTTCTCCCAAAAGTTGTATTAGTTGATCCCTCTTGATTAGTGCTTCATCTATGGTGTGACCTCCGGTCAGACAATCATCTACGTAGCAACCCTGTCGAAGTGCAGCCGCACCCTGGGACAAATGCTCAGGTGCTGTGTCCGACAAGTATTGCAAACATCGGGTGGCCAAGTATGGAGCAGTTGCCGTGCCATAAGTGACAGTGTTTAGTTGATAATATTTTAGTGGTTCCATGAGGTTACGTCTCCATAATATGATTTGAAACTTTCGGTCATCTGGATGTATCATAATCTAATAGTACTACTATCAGGTTTTAGTACACAATGATGTGGAATGACATAATGGTTTGATGTTAGTTTTTTGGTTGTTAATCTAGTCATATGCCCTAGTTCCTCGTATTGATCCATGAATTGTACGTATTGTTTCTGGAGATCAGGATCCCGTTGAAGTCTCTTTTCCAATGCATAGAAACGGCGATAAGCCATTGGGAGGGAATTTCCCAATGTTTGTGGATCTTCTTTAAATGGTAAGCGTACACTTAATCTTTTGTCTGCCCTCCTTTCTATGTTTTCTATAAAATGCTGTTCGCATAACTTCTCGTCCGTGGTCAGACCCCTTTTGTTTTCATCGAGGGTGTCTAACTTCCAAAACTGTTCGAGCAGTCTATCGATTTTTGGTTCCTGCATGGTTGATAGTGCACTGCTTACAGGTGGATTTGTGTGAACCACAGAACTGGTTGTTGCTGGTCCGGATATAATCCATCCTAATGGGGTCCGTTGAAGTAATGGTTGTCCTTGTCCTAGGTTTATATGTAGCGGCTCGATGAGTTGTGGGAGACACTCGGCCCCAAGCAGTAACTCGATCCCTTGTGGCTGATTGAACTTGGGATCTGCTAAACGCAGTTCTGGTGGAATATTTTTTGGCCGCATAATTGACTCAGATGGTTGATTCGTCATGATTTCTGGTAGTACGTAAGCCACAAGTTGTGTTTTGAAGTTTGTGGTTAATGAGAACATATTTAGTACTGTTCGGGAGGTCGCTTGTTTTGTGCCTCCTATGCCCCTTATCGTAAGGTCGGATGGTGCTGATTGGACTCCGAGTTTGTCTGTAGTAGTAGGCCTCAGTAGGACCTTGGACTTCTACTTGTGCGGTTGCTAGTAGTATATAAGGTGCTGTACTTTGGCAGGTTGTGGATGCGCTGGTTCGCGTGGATGTATTATGCAGCATTGTGTGATGATTCCTTTTGCACACATGACATGAGAACCTAGATTTGCATGAGTTTACTGTATGGTATAGGGATAAACAGTTGGTGCAGGCATTCATCCTTGTTATTCTTTGCATTCTTTCATTCGGAGTCATGTCCAAAAACTTTTGGCAAGTTTGAAGTCGATGATTGCTATGGGTGCATATAATACATTTTTCAACCGTAGCGAATGAGCGAAAACATTATTGGCCGCTGTCTTTTGTAGCGTAACTTGGCTGGTTGCTTGCCGCTCTAAATGGTCAAGCATTTGTTTTAATGATTGTGGGCACGTTGGGTTTGTGATGGCGAGTTCTACACAAGATAGGGTATGGGAATCTAATTTTTCTTCGATAATGTGTATTAGGATCGGATCCCACCCTACTGTTGATATATTGAGGGCGTGAAGGGCGGTAATTGTCCTAAGCACCGCATCATGTAAGCTACGCAGCTGATCTGCTGATCCATTAGTTTTTGGGTGGGCAAACAAGGTGGCCAGTGTTGATTTGATGAGAATCCTTTCATTCTGATATCTTGCCTTTAATCGTTGCCAGGTGTCTTGATAACTGGCGTGTCCTCCAAATGTACTGGAGATTAAATTCTTAGCCTCTCCAATCACATGATTTTCCAGATGTCGGAATTTTACCGCATCGCTATATTCTTGATTGTGAACCAGCTCTGTAAAGATGTCGCAGAATCGTGGCCACTTCAAGTAGTCTCCGTCAAATTTGGGAATATCGACTGGTGGTATTGCAAACGGAGAAGCCATTGTGGGTTTTTGAGTTGATGCCGACGTTGATTGTGATTCTTCGTTCAGAAATGAGAAATACTCTGCTCGGACCACCTGGAATCTGTCATCGGTGTGTCCATCATTTTTTAAGGTTGGGTCCAGATCGATGAGATCATGGTATCCCGTGACGATTTCCTTCCATAAGTCCCTCATGTGTTGTCTGATGTGTGTAGATAAGTCCCGTCCTTCAGTGCGGTTGCACAGAAAGTCTTCCATATCATCTAACCGTCCTTCATGTCTTCGTTTTAGAGATGTTAAGTGAGGGTCTTCTTCGATTCCTTTAGCTTGTGCCTTTGGCTCAAGATTTTCTCCTGTTTTCCGGGGCTTTTGTGACGGGCCTGATCCTGATGGAATTCCATCGGCAAATATCGCTTCATACTTGTTCACAAGTTCTTCTAACGCCTTTACCTTTGTGAAATACTCGTGTTCTGGGCTTAGTGCCAGCTCCCGAAGCTTGGCGTCATTCCTTTTAAATTGGGTCCATGCGTGAGTGAGCTGTTTTAGTCTCTCCTCGAAATATCCTGGCTTGAGCCTTCGCTCTGCGGAGTCCTTAGTGAAGTTTTTTATTAGCCGTTGGATGGCTATATTGGTTTCAATTTGCTCATCAATGAGCATCGTGGTTACAGGGTCAGATTCTGATCCCATTGTTGCCGTGGAAGGGTTTGCGATGTAAGGTTTTGTTTATAAATGAACTGCCGTGTGGCTTGTGTTCAGGGTGTGATCCTTTAGGAAGGTATCACGTCGGGGTCACCAAATGTTCGTCCGTAGAGGGTAATGCGGCAACTACGTCAAACTTGAACTCGCGGGAGTAACGGTAGGTCCCGGAGTCGTAGTCAAAGAATGTAACTAATCTGACTAAATTTACCTGAATTATGCAATGGGCTGTGCTTGCTATGATCAGGCTGGAGTTGATGTGCTTGAAGTCCTGGGTGGTTTTCCTCAAGTACCGGTGGTTGTGGGGGTTGGCTGATTTCTTCTCAGCTGGGCCTACTGGCGGTCCGTTTCACGGGAGCAACACTCGACGTAGGTTAGGTAATGCGGGGTCTGTTGACGGTCCGTTTCACGGGAGCAACACTCGAACTAGACTGGTATGCCGCGGGGTCTCGTCGTGGTCCGTTTCACGGGAGCAACACTCGAACTAGACTGGTATGCCGCGGGGTCTCGTCGTGGTCCGTTTCACGGGAGCAACACTCGGAGGAGTTAGGTAGCGCGGGGTCTACTGGCGGTCCGTTTCACGGGAGCAACACTCGAAGTAGACTGGTATGCCGCGGATTCTACTTGTGGTCCGGTTACACTGGATCCACGCGAAGTAGATAATGGTAGAGCGTCCTACCTTGTGAACCGTTTGACACAGGATCACGTGATATAGGTCAGTTTTAAGTGCCGGAGGTTCAACACTGAGTAACGAGACGAGTGGTTCTGATTTCGCAACTATCTTTATTTCAGAAGAACAATTTTTATATAAGATGCTAAATTATACATACTTAAATCTAAGGAAGGTCAATGTTATGGACGTGATAAAACTAATGTTAATGCCAGGGTTAACCACCTCTGAGTCTGCTGACTCAGATTGTTTGGTCATGTACTGCTTGTTCATGCATTTCGGCTTAGCTCGCTGGTTTTTTGCTTGCTTTGGTCAGTTGGTCATTCTTCTTGCGGCGCCGTCTACTAGTGCCGGGTTATTAGGTTGAATATTGTTTTATGCTTATTGCTAATTATTACTAGGTGTACTTAATAGGTTAGTGGGTTGTATTGCGACATGCTGATGTGTATTGGATCAAATTACTAGTGTGTTTCTAGGGTAGTAGGTCTTGGCAATAGGTGCCAACACATCTTGTGCGATCATTCTATCAATTTTTTCACATAAAAGTTTTTTCCTGGCAGCGGATAACGTATTAAATCTCTGTTTGATAGGTTTAGCCTCCCCTGTGTCGATAGAATGTTTTACCAGAGAAGTTTTCCCTAACCCGTCTATCTAAAAGAACGTTAAAATTATTTTTCTCCGCCAGTATGCGTTTTGCTTAAGCTCCACCTATTACACTTTTGTTGGCTTCGCTATCCAGCAGAGCTATGGTTGACCTAATATTTGTATTTGTGAAAAGGGACTAACGTCGTTATGCTTGTGTAAGAGTGGTGAAATTACGACTTTCTTTAGCTCCCGAACGTTTCTAAAATAATTTTGAAGGCGCTCAGCGCTACAACTTTTAACTCTTGAGGCTTCAAACTGTCCTTACTTTCGCCGTCAGATAGTAGTTTGTCTAAACGTATATGATAGGGAGTAAATTTGATAGGGTTTACGTTAAGTTCGTCTTCATCGAGTTCTGATTTGATTGGTTCTGAGATTTGAAAAGGATATTCGGTTTTTGGCAATTATCCCGAGATCGGTTTTCCAACCCGGGATGACATTTCGAAAAATTGGTCTTATAAGTGTTAATCGACCCACACCTATGCGAAATATGCGACGTGTTTTGTAACGAATAACGTAGAGCTGGTGTTCTTTGCAAGCTAATAACACGGCACGCATTAAATTCCGGCTCTAGCTCGTCAGCGAATGGAGTGGTGTTCTTCAGTAGTATTAGCCTACAGGTGCTCATAGTTATCTGGGATAAATCAGTTTTATTTGCGTGCAAAAAAACGAGCCAATTTCGGCCGGACAAGAGATAGCTTAACAAACGGACAGACAAGAACTAGGATAGTACTCTCACTTTGCGCACCCCGAGATGTAAAAGGGGTGTCTTCAGCCCACCCTACCATGGCCAGTGCGTTTTCCCAACGATCCTGCAACAGGCCCCTTCTATTTTATAACCCTACGACGGCTCTGTGATCGGCATGGAGTTACAACAGGGTTTTCTACTCTTTCATTATAATAGCGAATTTATTAAACATAAAGGTGTACATCTCGTTTTGTTTACTTTTGTTTTCTTGAGTTAAAACCTAAAAGATTACTTCATTTCTTATTAACTACTGTTTTACAAAATTCCATTACATAGAACTAATGATAATTAATTTTTATTCGCATTTAGGCATTAATAATTTGCATTTGCGTTTAGGATGGATTTCTTAAAGTGTTATTTATATATTTATATATTTCGCTAAGTGTAATATTTATTATTAAATGCAAATATTTTAAATCAAACGTATGTGATGCAATTGCTTTTTCATTATATTCAAACATTTTCTTTTTTTATTTTTAATTCTATCTTCTCTTTTTTTTTTTTAATAGTGCCTAACAAGTTAACTTTATTTTCAACGTTTTACTTTCATTTCATTTGATTTCCAATTTCGGTTCTGAATCGAAATGACATGCATATGCAGACGAAAAAGGTAAATATTGGGTAGACTTTGCTCACCTGATATACTCCACCGTTGAAAGCGCTTCCAAATCGGAGGTGTCGTAAGAAGTCTGTAAATAAATGCAAGTCCAAAGCGACTCGCGAAGACTGAAAGTTTCAGCACACACACCCACATCGAGACTTAACCGAATTTGTCTTATCGGCGTTTTTATTTAATTTCGCCCTCTTCTAATTCAACTTGTTACTCGTTTCTAATAATCATCTGTTCTAATTTACATCACACCCGTTTTTGATCTATTCCTTTTTTTTTTTATATTTTTCTTTCCTTTTTAATTTGTATATTTTTACACAATTTTAGCTTGTGGTTTTAACCTCATTTTTTTACCGATTTTAACTTTGTACCGATTTTAAATTTGCTAAACTAGATTTTTAGATTATACTTTATATTTAGATTAACTAAAGACCTCAAGTGGTTTTGATGACACTTGGCATGGACGACACCTTTGCCATCATCGCGACGTTCCCTAATTTTGGGTATTTGTTTGGGAGCTAATCGAACGGAGTTCTTAGCTGTCTATCAGCAACGCGCAGACTAAACCAGACACGAGCTTTTTTCTGCTCTTTCTCTTGTATCTGACGATCACCCTACGAAAACAACACCGCAAACCAATTGATGCTGATATGGGCTGGGCTGGGATGATGGGCTGGGCGTAGATAAGGTTGACTGGCGGAGTTCTGGATCTGGTCGGTATGGGGAATTTAGCTGCCCTCTCGGGGCAGGAATTAGCGTTCCTATGCTCGCCTCCTTCGGCTCCAAAGCTGGGGTTACTCGGCGATAGCTTCAACCAGAAATTTGTGGATGGATCTGGATCTGACGTACATCCGTGCCGGTCCAGAGTCTGATTCCAAAAGAAAGCACGAGATTCTCGATCTCAGTTTCTACAAGATGGCTTACTGCCAGGGCTAGACTTCTGCTACTCCTAAAACGCTAAAGCAAATGCAGTCCTGCCTAATCCCTACGTCTAATGTTGCCAATTTACCACCCGTACCGCCCGCTAGGTGGCACTAGTAAGCACAGGGTCTGCGGTTTTAAACCCCACTACAACACCCCCCCGCTAACATCAGACTTGGGGTAAACCCCACAAGGCTGATCCCGCCAGGACTATTGCCGCAGATCCTTTGCATGGTAGCGTCCAACCAGCTTACCTTGCAGATCCTCAATATCGTAGTACGAATTTCCTAACTTCTGGCGGACCCGTGCCTTTACAAAAGCAGGACCTAATTTGGCATTATATCCTGTCTGGAAGCTACTTTGTTTGAAATTTCTCCGAAAAACTTCTTGCCCGATGGAGTAGGAAATCTCACGTGATCTAAGATTATAGCGATCTCTGTTAACACCATCTCGTTTTTCTGACAGCATAACTGCCTTATTATGAGCTAGCTCTAATGAGTCTGACTTAGTGAATGCTATTCCTCTGTCTTGTAATGATTGTAGCGACCTTAACAAAGCGTAGGTACCTCCAGATGTAACCATGTGTTGGCCAAACACCATATAGTAGGGCGATGTCCCGAGGGATGAGTGGGTAGCTGACCTGAGGGCGCAACAAATGCTGCTTAGATTCACATCCCAATCTTTTTGGGTAGTATCTACATACGCACGTATAGCCGTTATTATTGATCTATTCACCCGCTCTGACGCATTTGCTTGAGGGGCATGAATGGCTGTGAGCTTATGGGTAATTCGGTGTTCCCTCAGCAACTTTTGAAACAATTCAGCCCTAAATTGTGTGCCGTTATCCGAAACAATTAACTCTGGCACTCCGAACAAGTGGAACAATTCTTCTTTCATGTATTTCACTACGACAGTCGACTCCATTTTCTTTATGGCTTTTAAAAAAACAAATTTTGAAAAATGATCTAGAACTATGAAAATTGCGATGTTTCCACTACGCGACCGCGGATATGGTCCCAGAAAATCGATGTATAAACGCTGAAAGAATCGTTGCGATTCTGGAGCTTTTCCCATGGGAGGTCTTAACGGACAGTTGGGAGCTTTTGTAGCCTTGCATGCATCGCAATTACTGACATAAGTCTTAACATCGCTCACCAAACCTGGCCAGTAATAGTAGCGGCGTACTCTTTCTAGCGTCTTATGCACGCCTCCATGAGCAGCAAGTGGGTGATCGTGTGCATTTTTCAGAACATTGCCCACCAGCTGTAATGGTACCCACAGTTTCCAGATATAGACATCATGAAGGGGCTCGCCTGTTGCGCGCTCTGAGCGTCGGTAAACCAAGTTATCCACAACCTTCAAGTCGGGAAGCTTCGCACTGTTGGCCCTGACACTGTCTACCAGGCTTAAATATTCTGGGCCTTGAAAATGTTCGGACGCTACATCCACCAGCAACCCATGCGAAGCATCAATGCTCGCTATTTCGTCTTCGTTGACCCTTGACAGAGCATCTGGGACAACGTTAAGTGATCCTCGGCGATGCTCAATCTTAAATTTAAATCCCTGCAGTTTAAGAGCCCATCTCGCTAAGCGGGAACTAAGGTCCGATTGGCCCATTAACCACTTTAGGGATGCATGGTCAGTAATTATTGTGAAATCCTGGCCTTCTACATAGGGACGAAATCTTTTCACGCCTACTATTGCTGCCAAACACTCTTGTTCAGTTACTGAATAGTTTCTTTGTGCCTTATTAAGTTTTTTAGAAACGAATGCGATCGGGTATTCGTCACCCTGTTCCGTTTTTTGGACCAAAACTCCACCTACGCCACTTTTGCTGGCATCGCACTGGATGTAAAAGGGCTTAGTAAAATCTGGGCTTCGAAGGACGGGCGCAGTACATAACCTGCGCTTTAGCTCAATGAATGCCTGATGTCCTTTTTCGGTCATTGTGAATTTTCTTTTGGCTCTGAGTAAATCAGTAAGAGGAGCGGCTACAGTGGCAAAATTGTCAATGAATTTACGGTACCAACCCGCCATTCCGAGAAAACTTCTCAGACTCTTCAAGGTTTTCGGCAGAGGAAACTTTTCAATCGCTGCCACTTTTTCGGGATCTGTGCGTATTTCGCCCTCCCCGATCACATGCCCTAAATATTTGACGTGCTGAACGCAGAAATGGCTTTTCTGAACATTAATTGTCAACCCGGCAGACCGGATGCAGTCCGCCACTGTCTTTAGAACCCTTATGTGGTTTTCAAAGGTGTCCGAAACCAGAAGCAGATCGTCGAGGTAGATGAACACCTCATTTCGCAGTGACGCCGGAATAACTTTGTCCATGAGTCGCGACATTGTTTGTCCGGCATTACACAAGCCAAACGGCATTACCTTAAATTGGTAAAGTGGGCGACCTGGGATCGTAAACGCAGTCTTATCCCTGGACGCTGGATCTAGCGGAATTTGCCAGAATGCATCCTTTAAGTCGAGACTGCTTATAAACATTGCTTTTGGCAAGCGACTCAGAATACCATCTATCTGTGGAAGCGGATACGCATCCTTCACTGTCACGGCGTTCACTTTCCTGCTGTCGAGGCAAAGTCTGACCTTACCAGGTTTCTGCACCAGAACCACTGGAGAGGACCAGGCGCTGTCTGATTCTTCTACAACCCCCAGTTCCAGCATTCGATCGACTTCACCATATAACAGCTTCTCTACAGCTGGCGATACGGGGAAATGCCGTTGCTTTATGGGCTTGGCTTCGCCCACATCGATATGGTGCGATAAAAGATTTGTTTTGCCCAATCCAGCGGAGGCAAATGATGGAAACTGATCCACTACTCCCTGCAAGGTTTCCTTTTGGTCCTGGGTAAGATTGTGAGCACTTAGCTCCGAAATTTGAATATTTGGAGGTAGTAAGTCAAAGAGTTTCCAAAAATCTACGCCTAAGTAGAGGTTTTGTTTTAAAGATGGAACTATGTATAACTGAATCGCCTTAATCTGACCGTTGTATTCTATATTTGTGCTTAATCGACCTATAATATTTAGCTTACTTCCATCTGCTGTAGAAACATTATTAAAGACTCTGTGGATAGGAACTTCGCTCCCCATGACTTCCTGTGCAAACTGCCCCCCAATACAGCTCATAGATGCGCCCGTGTCCATAAGCCCTTTGATATTCCGATCCAGGATTTTTACAATAGTATACGGACGACCGTCGCCATTATTGCTGCGAAGCGCGCACAAATCCTTAGTGACTTTCCAGAATCTTTTTAATCTATTGGTATTCCGTGACTTATTTTTAGCATCAAATTTCTTAAGATAAGCTTGTTTATTGCTAATGTTCCTAAAAATATTGATTTTCTGATGCCATCCCTCTACAGGACCAACATCAGTTTTAAATGAGTCCATGACAGGACTTATAGTTGCTCGCTTTCCGTATTTGTCGACTGAGTCCGTTGAACACACCGAGAACGAGCGGCTTGGGTGTTCAACAGCTTGTTTTTTTGGCACTTTATGCATGCCGGCTTATATGTGTTGCGTGCCCCACATCCGTAACAAAACACTTTACGAGGAGCCGTGCAATCCTGGTACCTGTGGCCCTCCTTCCTACAGTTCCAGCATATTATTGACATTGCTTCGATGACCCCCTCTTCGTCCTCAAAGAATTCCGATTCAGACTCTTTATGCTCAACTTGAAGAAGTTCTGAGATGTTACTTTTGAATGGGGTACCCTTTTTATATATCTGATCCCGTTTTACTTCCTCTAGAAAGCATTCTCTCCTTCTACATATTTCGCGAAGCTTTGAGATCGACTCCGTTGGAATATTTAAAATTTCGTGTCTGATCTCAGCTCGCAAATTTCGCCGTAAAATCTCTATTAAAGATTTATCCTCTAAAGGGCAGTCTAAGCTGTCCGTTAATTGAACCACGGCGTCATAAAACGAGTCGAAACTCTCTTTTTCTCTCTGTTTGCGATCCCGAATTAACTCTCGAATATCAACATCCGTTCTAGTATCCCTGAACTGACGGCGAAGTGCGTCACACAACTCGGTCCACTTAACGGATGGCACCGATTTATGATATCGCCAGTAAAAGTCATTGGCTTTACCTTCAAACAAAGCACTTGCGTTGCCACACATAACATCGAACTTTGAATCGAGGGTTTGACCGGTTAACGCGTGTACCCTATAAATAAAATTATCTACGCTAATGCCTCCTGGGTCTCCACTAAACCGAAGTTTCCATCCATTCATTATATGCGCCACCTTATCTGGCCTTTGTGAAAGTTCTGAGGCGTTTGACCGAGGAGAGATGTTAGCCTGCGCTCGACTTTGCCCAACATTCACCTGGCCAGCATCTATCCCAAGAAGCTGATCAAGTGACGGACTTGGGTCTGTCGCCCCCTCAAGTGGCTGTTGGGGAATTCTGGCGGCTAGGTTCGACTGGATCATGAGGGACATTTTCTCTGTTAGTTGGGTTAGCAACTCGTGTTGCATACTTTTAACAGCATCTAATACCATACTTTGTACATCCTCACCCCTTCGCTCTTGACTCTGCCGTTCTTTCTCCATACTTTCTGATCTCCGACTTTCGCCTTCTGTTTGCGAACTTATAAGTTTTTGCCTTCTTGTATTTTGTGCAATAAAGCTATCTGATCTTGCAATAGGTTCCCCAGAGAAAGTCGCTTTGCAGGTAGGGCAAGTTTTCTTGCTCTTTAGATGTGTGCTCATACACTTTCTATGAAACCCGTGCCCACATTTCGTTTTGTATAACTCTTTTTCAGGAATTCGCGAATTGCATAAAATACAAAAATGAGATGATCCTCCAGCTTCTTCGTTATCTGAGTGATCTACACCCATATCCTATGATTATTATTATGTGTTGTTTATTTTCGAAACTATTGTTATTCAATTTGAAGATCTCGTGCTTAGCGCTGCCACTTAAAACCACAATTCTGAATATTTAAAGATATAAGCCACTAGATTATGTCCACAAAAGAATATATATATTACGATAAAAAAAATTAACTCCATGCCTAACCAAGAGCTGATTGTCGAAGGTCTTTCCTATTTTTTTTTTGTGAGAGGAAAAGAAAATTATCTGAAAAAGATACGAGAAAAAGGCGCAGCAAAAAAAAATTAAAACTCATCAAGCGGCTACATAAGCTGCTTTACTTATGTGACCTTCGTAACAAGCGTGGCCAATCTCTAATATTATTAGTTATCTTTGAGATTGTACTTCCAAGCACTTCATACTTAGCCTCAATAAAGTTTCAATAATAAAAACTGCCTAAAGATTTTGCTGCCGAAATTGCGGCCAGGCTCTTGCTCGCAAGCATTAGCTCTGTAATCCTGCATTCTCGACTTACTAGACCTTTAGCTACTTCACCTATTCCTCGCTAGTTCAAGCGCGGTTAGCCAAACTAATAATTGATCGTAATTGGCCAATTCCAAAGCGCTTACCTATTGTGGATGAACACAATTAAAGGAGACTGCTGTATTAATTCTTTCTTCGTGGTGAGTTTTTTTTTTTCTTTCTGAAAATATAAAAACTGCATTCCAATGCGACTGAAAGTTGACACTGCTGACTAGGAAATTTATAGAAATGGAAATGATAAGAAAGGTTTGTTTGTTTCGCTATTGAGTGAGCTTCACTGTACAGTCAAGCCCCACGTTGGGCGCCATGATTATTCAGATATTACTTATTATTATTCCTGTAACGAATAACGTAGAGCTGGTGTTCTTTGCAAGCTAATAACACGGCACGCATTAAATTCCGGCTCTAGCTCGTCAGCGAATGGAGTGGTGTTCTTCAGTAGTATTAGCCTACAGGTGCTCATAGTTATCTGGGATAAATCAGTTTTATTTGCGTGCAAAAAAACGAGCCAATTTCGGCCGGACAAGAGATAGCTTAACAAACGGACAGACAAGAACTAGGATAGTACTCTCACTTTGCGCACCCCGAGATGTAAAAGGGGTGTCTTCAGCCCACCCTACCATGGCCAGTGCGTTTTCCCAACGATCCTGCAACAGGCCCCTTCTATTTTATAACCCTACGACGGCTCTGTGATCGGCATGGAGTTACAACAGGGTTTTCTACTCTTTCATTATAATAGCGAATTTATTAAACATAAAGGTGTACATCTCGTTTTGTTTACTTTTGTTTTCTTGAGTTAAAACCTAAAAGATTACTTCATTTCTTATTAACTACTGTTTTACAAAATTCCATTACATAGAACTAATGATAATTAATTTTTATTCGCATTTAGGCATTAATAATTTGCATTTGCGTTTAGGATGGATTTCTTAAAGTGTTATTTATATATTTATATATTTCGCTAAGTGTAATATTTATTATTAAATGCAAATATTTTAAATCAAACGTATGTGATGCAATTTCTTTTTCATTATATTCAAACATTTTCTTTTTTTATTTTTAATTCTATCTTCTCTTTTTTTTTTTTAATAGTGCCTAACAAGTTAACTTTATTTTCAACGTTTTACTTTCATTTCATTTGATTTCCAATTTCGGTTCTGAATCGAAATGACATGCATATGCAGACGAAAAAGGTAAATATTGGGTAGACTTTGCTCACCTGATATACTCCACCGTTGAAAGCGCTTCCAAATCGGAGGTGTCGTAAGAAGTCTGTAAATAAATGCAAGTCCAAAGCGACTCGCGAAGACTGAAAGTTTCAGCACACACACCCACATCGAGACTTAACCGAATTTGTCTTATCGGCGTTTTTATTTAATTTCGCCCTCTTCTAATTCAACTTGTTACTCGTTTCTAATAATCATCTGTTCTAATTTACATCACACCCGTTTTTGATCTATTCCTTTTTTTTTTTATATTTTTCTTTCCTTTTTAATTTGTATATTTTTACACAATTTTAGCTTGTGGTTTTAACCTCATTTTTTTACCGATTTTAACTTTGTACCGATTTTAAATTTGCTAAACTAGATTTTTAGATTATACTTTATATTTAGATTAACTAAAGACCTCAAGTGGTTTTGATGACACTTGGCATGGACGACACCTTTGCCATCATCGCGACGTTCCCTAATTTTGGGTATTTGTTTGGGAGCTAATCGAACGGAGTTCTTAGCTGTCTATCAGCAACGCGCAGACTAAACCAGACACGAGCTTTTTTCTGCTCTTTCTCTTGTATCTGACGATCACCCTACGAAAACAACACCGCAAACCAATTGATGCTGATATGGGCTGGGCTGGGATGATGGGCTGGGCGTAGATAAGGTTGACTGGCGGAGTTCTGGATCTGGTCGGTATGGGGAATTTAGCTGCCCTCTCGGGGCAGGAATTAGCGTTCCTATGCTCGCCTCCTTCGGCTCCAAAGCTGGGGTTACTCGGCGATAGCTTCAACCAGAAATTTGTGGATGGATCTGGATCTGACGTACATCCGTGCCGGTCCAGAGTCTGATTCCAAAAGAAAGCACGAGATTCTCGATCTCAGTTTCTACAAGATGGCTTACTGCCAGGGCTAGACTTCTGCTACTCCTAAAACGCTAAAGCAAATGCAGTCCTGCCTAATCCCTACGTCTAATGTTGCCAATTTACCACCCGTACCGCCCGCTAGGTGGCACTAGTAAGCACAGGGTCTGCGGTTTTAAACCCCACTACAGTTTTTAAACAATCTTGATAACGATGTCCTATTTCGTCACAGTTCTAACATTTGATTTTGTCCGTCGAACGAATGGCACAAACTTCATTTGATTCCTGGTTGCTATCAAAATCCTCCTCCGTCTGATTAATGAATTGAATTTCGTTAAGCGAAGGTCGAGTATTTGTTCGCGGGTCGGCTCTATTACGAAATCCTTCGAAAAATTCTTCATCCCTGTGGCATTCAGTGCGTAACGCAGCTAAGGTTGGTGTTGGAACATGCAACAACTCGTGTTTCAGTTCCGCCCAAAGATTATGTCGGAACTCTCCCGTTATTTTGGAGTCAGACAACGGGTCCCTTAACGCGTCCGCGATCCCTAACATCGAATCTAGGAAGTCATCAAAGGTTTCTGTGTTTCCCTGCTTCCGACGTCGTAGAGATTCTTTGATATCGCGGTCTGATCATTGATCTTGAATCTTTCCTTTAGTTGGTCACACATACAAAACCAATTTGTGAGATCGGGAGACCGATGTACTCGACAATAAAACTTCAATGCCGGACCCGTAAATAATAAGTTTTCAAATTGAAACAGCAAATCATAATTTCCATCTAGACACTGAGTGGTTAAAATATTCACTCGATATATAAAATCCTCCAGGTTCCAGTTCGAAATTACACTAGATACTTTATCTGGTCTGACTACTGAGTGATTGCTTAAACGATTTCTTGACGGAACGTTTTCTCGGAAATTATCGCGAGGTGGGTTACTCCTAGACACAAAACTGGGTACCTCATTATCCCATTCGAGTGGAATTTCACACCGTGATCTTCTACGACTTGGACCGAAATTTAAATTTGCCATTGTGAAACTAATTTGATTAGAGATTGACGCTACCAAGCTCGACATCTGATTTTCTAAGGCCCCTGCTATTATTTGGTGCACCCGCTCTTCTGCGACGCCGTTGCCAGTCGCAGAACTTCGCGTATGGTTCGCCCTTTCGTGATTCTGCATGGTATTCCGAGTTACCCTGGGAATGGTGGTGGCAACTCGATTATTACGAGAGCCCTGCCTGGTCTGAGGACCTGTACGCGAAACGGTGCATGTACGCGGACTATTGCCAGTCGATGGCACTACCTCGATCAACTGTCGCGCCTCACCTGCTTCTGGATTCCCTAATTCGCTTCTACTACATGCTCTTCTGCATAGTGGGAAAGTGGCGTTGGTTTCAAGCCAAGTTGTGAGACACCTCAAATGGAATTGATGCCTACATGTGGTTATAGTCCATTCTGCTTCCTCATTAGTATGATGAGTACTGTTGATCGTTAAAGGTAAATTATCAATTTTCGTTATCAAATTATTATTTATAAATTTGAATTGGGACTTATCCTTCTGAACTCTCGCCATTAGTGAAAAGCCTATTTATTATATTTTATTCTTCCTAGCCAAGGAACTAAAACTATTTATTTAATTTCAAATGACTTATTTGGAGAGGGAAAAGCTCCGTTCACCCAAAGCTTGTACCATCTCAATCCAAAAATGACTAAAAGATTCTAATATAATTTAAATTAAGTTCTTCCTTACGAAAACAAAAAAATCTCAATTCAAGTAGAAAAATAAAAATAAAACCGGAATGAAAAATTACTACTGGAGTTTCGCTTGTTTTTGAAGAGGAACAGACTCCATACTTGCGAAGCCTGAGCAATCTCAATCTCAAAAAAAAATACAATACCCAAAATAAAAGAATACTATAGAAGTTTGTTTGATTACCTTCTTTGAAGAGGGACACACTCCCAACTTAGGAGCATGAACAATCTCAATTCAAAAAAAAGCCTAATCCAAAAAAAAAAATAAAATTCCTTGTCTAAGATCAATGTTTAAGGTGGCGAAATGTAGTTAAACTACATAGGTGACGAGATTCCTTCCGGTGCGCAAACAAAAGATCTAGTACAAATTCATTTCAGTTAATGTTGGCACCTATTGCCAAGACCTACTACCCTAGATACTAGTACACTACTAGTAATTTGATCCACTAGTATCCATTTGATCCACTAGCACACTAGTAATTTGTAATTTCCAATACACATCAGCATGTCGCAATACAACCCACTCACCCATTAATACACCTAGTAATAATTAGCAATAAGCATAAACTATATCCAACCTAATAACTCAGCACTAGTAGACGGCGCCAGAAGCGGTAGCAGCAAGAAGAATGACCGACTGGCCGAAGCAAGCAAAAACCAGCTAGCTAAACCGAAAATGCATGTACAAGCTGTACATGAACAAACAATCTGAGTCAGCAGACTCAGAGGTGGGTGACCCTGGCATTAACATTAGTTTAGCACTTCCAGAACATTGACCTTTCTTAAGATTTAATTATGTAGAATTTAGCATCTTATATAAGAAATGTTCTTCTGAAATAAAGATAGTTGCGAAATCAGAGTCAATCGTCTCGTTACTCAGTGTTGACACTACGGCACTTAAATTTGACCTACATCACGTGATCCTGTGTAAAACGATTCACAAGGTAGGACGCTCTACTTCGCGTGGCTCCAGTGTAAACGGACCACAAGTAGGATCCGCGGCATACCAGTCTACTTCAAGTGTTGATCCCGTGAAACGGACCACAGGTAGACCCCGCGTCACCTCACTACTTCGCGTGTTGCTCCCGTGAAACGGACCACGAATCGATCCCGCGGCATACCAGTCTACTTCGAGTGTTGCTCCCGTGAAACGGACCTCCAGTAGACCCCGCGTTCCCTAACTACTTCGCGTGTTGCTCCCGTGAAACGGCCCACGAGGAGAACCCGCGGCATACCAGTCTACTTCGAGTGCTGCTCCCGTGAAACGGACCACCAGCAGACCACGCGTTACCTACCCTACTTCGAGTGTTGCTCCCGTGAAACGGACCGCCAGTAGGACCGGCCGATAAGGAATCAGCCAACCCACCACACCACCGGTGCTCGAGGAAAACCACCCCAGGACTTCAAGCACATCAACTCCAGCCTGATCACAGCAAGTGCAGTCCCTTGCATAATCCAGGTAAATTTAGTAAGACTATTTACGTTCTTTTACTCCCGCGAGTTCAAGTTTGACGTAGTTGCCGCATCACGCTCTACGGACGAACATTTGGTGACCCCGATGCGATTCTTTACTATAGGATCACACCCTAAACATAAGCCACACGCCAGTTCATCTAAAAAAAAACTTACACCGCAACCATGGGAACAGAATCAGACCCTGTAACCCTGATGCTCATTGATGAGAAAATTGAAAACAACATAGCCATCCAAAGGCTAATAAAAAATTTCACTAAGGACTCCGCAGAGCGAAGGCTCAAGGACGGATACTTCGAGGAGAGACTAAAACAGCTCACTCACTCATGGACCCAATTTAAAAGGAACGACGCCAAGCTCCGTGAGCTGGCGCTAAGCACGGAAAATGATTATTTCACAAAGGCAAAGGCGCTAGAAGAACTGGTGAAGAAATATGAAGCCATATTTTCCGATGGAATCCCATCAGGGTCAGGCCCGTCACTAAGACCCCGGAAAAAAGGAGAAAATCTTGAGCAAAAGGCACAAGGAACCGGGAGAAGACCCTCACGTCACATCATTAAAACGCAGACATGAAGGAGGGCTAGATGATATGGAAGATTTTCTGTGCAACCGCACCGAAGGACGGGAATTATCCACACACATCAGACAACACACGAAGGACCTATGGAAAGAAATCGTCACGGGATTCCATGATCTCATCGATCTGGAGCCAACCTTAAAACATGATGGACATACCGATGACAGATTTCAGGTCGTACGAGCAGAGTATTTTTCATTTCTGAAGGAAGAAACACCATCAACGTCAGTGTCAACACAAAAACCTGCGATAGCCTCTCCATTTGTAATACCACCAGTCGACATTCCAAAATTTGACGGAGATTATTTGAAGTGGCCACGATTTTGCGACATCTTTACGGAACTGGTACACAATCAAGAGTACAGCGATGCAGTAAAATTCCGGTACCTGGAGAACCACGTAATTGGGGAGGCCAAGAATTTAATCTCCACAACATTTGGAGGACACGCCAGTTACCAAGTTACCTGGCAGCGACTAAAGGTACGATATCAGAATGAAAGAATCCTCATCAAATCAACACTTGCAACCTTGTTTGCACATCCAAAAACAAATGGATCAGCAGATCAGCTACGCAGTTTACATGATGCAGTGCTTAGAACAATCACCGCCCTTCACGCCCTGAATATATCAACCGTAGGTTGGGATCCGATTCTGATACACATTCTTGAAGAAAAATTCGATTCCCATACCCTGTCATGTATAGAACTCGCCATCACAAACCCAAACTGCCAACCATCATTAATGCAAATGCTTGACCATCTAAAGCGGTCAGCAACTAGCGTAGTTACGCTACAAAAGACAGTAGTCAATAATGGGTTTCGCTCATCAACTCAAGCACCGGTTGAAAAATGTAGCATATGCACCCATGGCAGTCATCGACTTCAAACCTGCGAAAGGTTTTTGGACATGACTCCAAGTGAAAGAACACAAAAAATAACAAGGATGAACGCCTGCACAAATTGTTTATCACTATACCATACAGTCAATTCATGCAAATCCAGGTTCTTATGTCAGGTGTGCAAAAGGAATCATCACTTAATGCTGCATAGTGCCTCTACTCGAACAAGCGCATCTACAACCAGCCAACTTACAACACCTTATGTACTACTAGCAACCTCCGAAGTGTAAGTCCAAGGTCCAACCGAAGCACGACACAAATGCCGGGCAGTATTTGATTCCGGATCACAAGTGAATTTAATTTCTCAGGAACTGGCTGATAAACTCGGAGTGCAACTAGCACCATCCGACATTACCATAAGAGGCATAGGAGGCACGAAACAAGCAAGTTCCCGAACAGTACTAAATATGTTCTCGATAACCACAAATTTCAAAACACAAGTTGTGGCTTATGTACTGCCTGAACTCATGTCGAATCAACCATCGGAGCCAATTATGCGGCCAAAAAATATGGCAGATCCCAATTTTAATCAGCCACAAGGGATCGATTTGCTGCTTGGGGCCGAATGTCTCCCACGACTCATCGAACCGTTACATATAAACCTAGGACAAGGACAACCATTACTTCAACGGACCCCATTAGGATGGATTATATCCGGACCAGCAGCAGCCAGTTCGGTGGTACACACAAATCTACCGGTAAGCAGTGCACTATCCACCATGGAGGAACTAAGAATCGATAGACTGCTCGAACAGTTTTGGAAGTTAGACACCCTCGACGAAAACCAAAGGGGCCTTACCACGGACGAGAAGTTATGCGAACAGCATTTCATAGAAAATATAAAATGGGGGGCAGACAAAGGATTAAGTGTACGCCTACCATTTAAGGAAGATCCACAAACATTGGGAAATTCCCTCCCAATGGCATATCGGCGTTTTCATGCATTGGAAAAGAGACTTCAACGGGATCCTGATCTCCAGAAACAATATGTACAATTTATGGATCAATACGAGGAATTAGGGCATTGGACTAGATTAACAACCAAACAACTAACATTAAACCATTATGTCATTCCACATCATTGTGTATTAAAACCTGACAGTAGTACTACCAAACTTCGGGTTGTATTTGACGCTTCAGCAACGACGACAAGTGGAAAAAGCTTAAATAATCTATTACGGATTGGACCAACAGTTCAAAGTGAATTACTATCCAATCTCTTGCGGTTCCGATCGTATCAATATTTTTTTACATCAGACGTAGAGAAAATGTACCGACAGATTATGATACACCCAGATGACCGCAAGTTTCAAATTATATATAGAGGTGCAGCGCAATGGAACCATTAAAATATTATCAACTGAACACTGTTACTTATGGCACAGCTACTGCTCCATATTTGGCCACCCGATGCTTGCAATATTTGGCAGATACAGCACCTGAACATCTGACTCAGGGTGCCGCTGCACTGCGACAGGGTTGTTATGTAGATGATTGTCTTACCGGAGGGCACATCATCGAGGAAGCACTAAGAAAAAGGGATCAACTAATAAACTTGTTGAGAGGAGCAAAATTCAAATTAAGGAAATGGTGCGCAAACCACCCAGCGTTACTAGCAGACATTCCAGCAGAAGGCCAAGAAATGAATCTTGGTTTCAGCAATTTTACTAAACAAACCGTCAAAACGTTTGGAATTATTTGGGATCCATTCGTAGATTGGCTTCATCGACGTGCAGCGACAGATGACACAGGAGTCATCACGAACAGGATCGTGTGTTCAGAACTTGCAAAAATCTTCGACCCTCTAGGGTTGTTTTGTCCAGTTGTAACAACGGCGAAAATAAGAATGAAACAATTATGGGAACTGAAAATCGACTGGGACACGGAACTGGGTTCAGAACTCACCCATCAATGGCAAGCATTTCGACATGATGTTCAGATCCTGACAACAATAAGAATTCCAAGATGTGCACTCCCAGCTGACACATCCGGAACCATTCAACTACATGTGTTTGCAGACGCATCAGAAGCAGCGTATGGGGCAGTGGCATACTTACGAGCAAGGAATAAGACAGGCAATATTGTCACACGATTACTATGTTCAAAGGCACGAGTAGCACCCTTGATGAAACAGACCCTACCACGCTTAAAACTCTGTGCAGCAGTACTAGCAGCTCAGGTCACAAAAAGAGTGAAAAACGATCTTACCGTAAACATAGAAGCAATACATTTATGGTCAGACTCAGAGATTGCGGAGTGTGGATTAACGCCACTGCTTCCTCATTCCAAACGTTTGTGGCGAACCGGGTCGCCCAGATTCAAGAACTGACAGACCCAGAGTGGTGGAGACATGTAGCATCAACAGATAATCCTGCAGATATTCTCTCCAGAGGGTGCACGGCAGCCCAATTAAGAGATTCAAAACTTTGGTACACCGGACCACCATTCCTGGCACAAGACCCAGAGTCTTGGCCGAGGTTCCACTCAACAGGAAGAAACAAGGCAATCGAAGATCAAGAAAGAAAGAAAGAGGCGGTCTGCAACCTAGCCAGTAAATCTGACGACTGGATGGAACAAATCAACCATCACGGATCATTCAATATTTTTAATTGCCGCAAGCCAGAGAAGAAAAGGACTGGACCATTGTCACCAGTAGAATTGAATGAGGCATTAAGAGTGATAATTCGGGAAATACAGTTTCAGCATTTTTCAACATTCATGTTACAACTCAAGAAGACGAAAACTGTTGGGCCAAACGATTCATTACGAGCACTAGACCCGTTCATAGACACGGACGGAATAATTCGAGTAGGAGGACGGCTACAAAACGCCGCATTATCGAATGATGCCACACATCCAATGTTATTGTCGCCAAACCATCCATTGACTATACTCTTATTTCAATGGAAACATCAGCAACTGGCACATTGCGGACCACAGGCGTTATTATGCAACATTAGACAAAGATTTTGGTCATTAAGAGGAAAAGAGCTGGCTCAGAAGACAACCAAAATTGAATCAAATAATGAGCCCACTACCGGCAGACCGAGTTCAACAGCATAGACCATTCAAGAATTGCGGAGTGGACTACTGTGGGCCCTTTTGGACTCACTATAAAATCCGAGGAAAACGACCACATAAGGTGTATCTAGCAGTTTTTTGTTATTTCTCAACCAAGGCGGTACACCTAGAGGTAGTAACAGATTTGACTACCCAAGCCTTCCTGGCGGCATTAAAAAAATTTTGCGGACGACGAGGACTACCGTCGAAAATCTATAGTAACAACGCGACTAATTTTGTTGGAGCCTATAACGAACTATCAGAAGTAAAGGAAGCAATTTTCGCCGAGGAGGCACAAGCAATGATACATAAGACCTGCGCAAATCTGAGCATAGAATTCAAATTTATACCCCATTTCGGAGGCCTGTGGGAAGCCGCGGTAAAATCAGCAAAGCATTTATTGAAACGAACATTATATACCGCAACACTAACTCATGAAGAACTGGAAACCATAGTCATTGATGTTGAAGCCATTCTAAATTCTCGCCCGTTGACGTCTGTCTCTTCTTCTAAGAGCCCAAGGGATCTTACGGCACTAACGCCAGGGCATTTCCTGATCGGGGAACCTCTAACGGCATCACCCGATATTCACCAATCAAGGCGACGCACAAGTTTACTCCCTCGGTGGAAGCGTCTCGAACAATTACGAAAGGAATTTTGGACACGCTGGAGCCACGAGTACCTACATGAGTTACAGAATCGATCAAAGTGGACAAGAAGTTGTAAGACGGTAAGGATTGGTGATCTGGTCATAATAAAAGAAGACAACATCGCTCCGTTGAACTGGCCCCTCGGACGCATCATAGCAGTCCATCCCGGTAAAGACGGAGAGGTCCGAGTTGCAGAAATACCAAAAACATCAGGCAATATAACACGGGCTATATAGCGACTGGCAGTGTTACCAATCAACGATAAGAAGGAGGAAACGTACTAATTACAAAAAAAAAAAAACAAAAAAAATGCTTGTCCTAACAATGATTCTCATCTGGGTGATACCCAGACTGTCGTTGCCCATCTCCACACCATCAGAAGAAAAGGCCGTTAACCCTGTCGTCATCACTTCCATCAACAATGTGACTGGAACCATCATAGAAGCCACCGATAGGATGGCAATCAAATCTGCGGAGTGGACACTCATCACATTCTTTGACCTCAGTCAATTGGCATGAGAAATCGAAACAGTTAAAAGGGTGCCCAACGGCATACGAGGTGTGCCCCACAATCATACAAACGTTGCAGGAAGTGGCGGAAATTCAAGATGCCGATCTGTTAATGCATCATCAACGACAAAATCGCGGAGCACTGAACATCGTTGGAAATATCGCGAATGGGCTATTCGGAGTACTCGATGATCAATATGCCAAACGGATGGAAGAGATTATTGGCAAACTCCGAGAACCAGACGTCGATTCTGGATACCACCATCAATATTATGAGGAGGACGACGATCGAAACTCAGAAGAGGATGCAGGACCTAGAAGCCAGTGTAGCCAGAATCAAGGTGAGAAGTCATGCGGCTGATCGATATCTTCCGCATGCAGTCTCAGAATTGGTCGTCGTGGCAAGCCACATTTGGCGAGTCCAGGATGCTGTATTGAATGTGTTAATCGGGGCACACGAAGGAAAATTAAGCCCTGCATTGGCGTCGGTGGAACAAGTAAAACAGGTGATCACAAAAATACAATCAAAAAAAGCCTGCCACCGGGACGGCTATTACCCATCACCATTGAAACAGCACAAGACTTATATCGACTGGCGACCACGAGGGTACAAGAAACCGAGGACTTATTAATGTTCCATACAAGCGTTCCGTTAGTCGAGGAAGACGAATTCACAGTATTATATTATTGTTGCAACCGGGTTGAGTAGCGCTAAACTTAATGTTTTCAATATTTTAATGCCCATCATTTTAAAAATATCTATTCAAACTTTTTCAAAGGTACTTTCCACGGTTCCATATTTAATTGGCGAATATTTAAAATCGCGGCATTTTTTCCAATCATTGTAAATAGTTGTTCTAAGTCAATACCATATAAAAAAGCATCTTGACGAGGTAAATTACCGGTGACGAAACTGCATGCGAAACCCAAAATATCGAATATCAATTTTTGTGACGAAAATATGCTATATAGGTGTTCAAAATGCAGGTTCGACACCGGTATTTTACCTCGTCAACAGGTTTTTTTTATACGATACCAGTTTTTTCTTGTATACATAGATCTTCAATTATTTAAAAAAGAACGCATAATATATAGAATATTAAAGTAACCTCTGGCCGGCGATTCACACAGTTAGCAATATAACTGTAAGGATAAACACCAGAACTCTTTTTATTTACTCCATAGATTTTGACATTAATGAAAGTGGAATAATTAAAAACCTTTCCAAAGATGTAAATAATGTTTTAATACTTTAGTGATTCTGAGGTTATACGTACTTTTAATTAACAAAGGTTTTGGAATTTGGTTAGTTTAAAAATTTTAGTTCAAAATGTACCCAAAATTCTATTAAAAATCAAAAATTGTGTCGTAGTTGTGAGAAACCAAATTGTTTAAACAATTAAACAGATGAGAGGCCGATCCCATTGAGAGATTCACTGTTTAATAAATTATCAAAAAAAAACAAGAAAGGAAAGCTAATTTCGAGCGGAGCCGAATTTTATATACCCTTTGCAGTTAAGAAGGAGCTTATATTATTATTATTTGTAACGGATCGTATATAGTTGTCCGATCCTTATAAGAATTTTACCATCAAATAAATTTTCTAATTAAAAAATTGGAAACAGCCGCAAGCATCTTTAAAAATAGCAAGTTTGTGCCATTTCCGATGGTTCAGTTCAAAACGGAATCCGTAGAAAATCACATTTTTAGCAATAGAATATAGACGTCCGATCTTAATAAAATTTTGCAAATCGGATATGATTGTCCAAAATGCAATCGGTACTAAGGGTCATCTTTCTAACTTAAAAAAACACCAAACAGCTATAGGACAGCTACAGGATATAGTCGGACGATCCTTATGGATTTTGTACATAAGATATTTTGACCAAATATAAGTGGAAAGTCCCAACCCTCTAACTTAAAAATCACCAAAGTTATGGCATTTCCAGCTGTAGGATATAGTCGACCGATATACAAATAAAGTAAAAGTTGAAAGAATTTATTCCATATTTTCAAGTTTATTGCACACGTACATGAACATATGTAAGTAGTGTATCCGCAAATACACTTAATGTATCTGCCCTAGATAACGAATCCTCCATAAAACCAGTATACCCTGCCATACCTATCAAATCATATATAAGCAACATTCAAGAGCCTACTGTGGGAATAATTCAAATAGGCTAGACACAAACCCTTTCCCATAGCATTATCATTGGCATCCAGACATAAACATAGAAATAAACCATTCACACGCCTTTATCGAGACATGTCAGCATAAAACTCTGACCAATCAAAACTATTCAACCAAAGTCCATCTATGCTGCGCGCTGGCACCGATAAAAGCTATAGTTATAAGAAAATTGAATTTGTAAAATCAGTTTATAATCAACTCATCGTTGGACCTGCACGTACAATTCTTCTTAGGAATTCAACCCAGGATTGGAATGAATTAAGAACCTTACTCATCAGTGAATTCAACTCATCAAAACCCCCACATCTCATGATCATGGATTTACATAAAATTAAATATCAAAATAGTTTACGTAAGTTTATTGATAAATTAAATAAACAGTCAAGCAAAATTTGTAATAAGTTAAGTGTGGATAATAATGCAGCACACCCTGTTACATTTTCGAGAGTATTAGGTGATCATATAGCAGAAGTAATTCGTGAAAAATTACCATTACGAGTGTACATATCTATATGCAAATACGATATATCAACTCCAACTAAGTTAAAACAAGCTGCTCAAGCTGTAGGTCTTTATGATGATGATGATAAATATAATTTATCCCGAAGTGTTGAAAATCGATATAATATACCAATGGTCTCCACATCTAATACTCCTAATACTAATAATATTAATAATAATCAAAGGGACAGAAACCAAAATTTCAATCAGAATGTAGGAAACAATAGGAGTCAAAATTATAATAACCGTGGGACATATAATTATCAACAAAGAAAAAATACTTTTGATTCAAATAGAAATTTTTATTCAAACTATAATAATAATTATAGATACTCTCAAAATCCTTAAGGTTAAAACTCTCCAAATTATAATCGATCTGTTAATGTTCCTCAAAAACTATCATACCAACTGAATAGACCAGAACCAACGGAAATAGTTGAAAATTTTCAGTCACAAGCCTCGGAAGAAACACAACAGCAATAAAAATAAAAATTGATAATAGACCATGCATTTGCCTTATTGACACAGGTTCCAGTATAAGTTTAATGCATGAAAATTGTTTAAAATATCCAATTAAAGAGAATAATATAAAAGTTCAAACAGTAGGAAATTCAGTCACTTTGAATAAATCCATTGAATTCATAATTCCAAAATTATTTAAATCTAAACAAAAATTTTTTGTCAAAGAATTTCCCAATCATTACGATTTTCTTTTAGGACGTAATATTTTAAACCTTACATCAGCCCAAATAGATTTTGGAAAGAATATTGTTAAACTAAATAATTACGAATTTCCAATGATCAATATAATAAAGGAACATAACAAAAATTATACAAACATGTTAGAAGATGATAAACACATTTACGCATTGGAAACGGAATTAAAAACTAGTTATATTCGAAATGATCACCTCAACAGTGAGGAAAAATCGGCACTACATTCTCTAATGTCCAAATTCTTTGATATTCAGTATCATGAGGGTGAGAATTTGACCTTCACAAATGAAATCAAACATAAAATAAAAACTAAACATGAAGATCCCATTTATAGAAGACCATATACTTATCCCTTTATTTATGACAATGAAGTAGAAAACCAAATAGCAGATATGATTAAACAAGGAATTGTCCGCAAATCTAAATCTCCTTATTGTAGTCCTATAGTAATAGTACCCAAGAAAATTCAACCAACTAATAGTATATTTGTTCCATTTCTTTCTGAAAACAATATACTATTGGATCTTCAAAAGGTAAAACCAGTTTATTCGCCAGGCCCCGACGGAGTACCAGCCTGTGTGCTAAAATACTGTGCTAGGGCTCTGTGCAAACCTCTTCAAAAAACTATTTAACTTATCTTTAGAATCTTCGATTTTCCCCCTTAAATGGAAGGAATCTTTCATAATTCCTCTGCACAAAAAGGGGAAAAAATCCGATGCTGCCAACTACAGAGGCATCTCAAAATTGTCAGCGATTCCAAAGTTATTCGAAAAATTAATAACTCCTCATTTGCAACACCTATGCTCATCAATAATTTCTCCATGTCAGCCACCACTAATTTATTGGAGTTGACATCCTTTGTTTTAGATGGCTTCCAAAAGGGACTTCAAACTGATGTTATTTACACAGACTTTAGTAAAGCATTTGATTCAGTTAATCACTCACTCTTGTTGAGTAAACTAAATCTTTTGGGATTCTCAACCGACCTCATTACGTGGATCTCCAGCTATTTAAATGGAAGAACACAGAGAGTCTTATTTAAAAATCAATACTCCCGCTTAGTCCGTGCCACATCTGGTGTCCCTCAAGGAAGCCATCTTGGCCCATTACTATTCACTCTTTTTATAAATGACTTGCCCCCATCCATAACGAACGCGCTGGTACTAATGTACGCAGACGATGTTAAGCTTTGTCTCCAATATAAGTTCCCGTCTGCCCAAAACAGACTCCAGTCGGATCTTGACAATTTTCAAAAATGGTGTTTAGCTAATGACTTAGTACTTAACGGATCAAAATGCAAACTTATGTCTTTTTATCGTACTAGTCCTCACCAGGCTTCGTACACTCTCTCTGGGATTGCCTTAGAAAAATTAACTCAGGTTAATGATCTTGGTGTCCTCTTAGACATAAAACTTAAATTTTCCGACCATATTTCTTCAATGGTTAATAAGGCTAAAGGTGTTGTCGGTTTTATTAAAAGATGGGCAAAGGAATTTAACGACCCTTACATTACTAAAAGCTTATTTATATCCTTGGTCCGCCCGATACTGGAGTACGGTTCATGTGTCTGGTGTCCCCAATACGGTGTTCATCAAGACCGCATAGAATCCGTACAAAAAAACTTCTTATTATTTGCTCTTAGGGGACTTAACTGGGACGCAAATCTTCACCTACCTTCGTATAATAGTAGACTCCTACTAATAAACTTACCCTCCTTAAAAAACCGTAGAACAATGCTGGGTGTCGTTTTCCTACAGAACCTTATTAATGGTGATGTAGATAGCCAGCACTTACTAACACGCTTACAGTTTAACGTTCCGAATAGAAGGACCAGAAACTTTAGTCCTTTATTCTTAAGCCATTGTAGATCGACATATGCACAGCATGATCCCATTAGGATTTTATGTTCGAACTACAATGGTCTGTATAATATTATTTCTCTTTCCTCCCAGTCAAATTTGAAAACCTCCATTTTAAATTACCTACAAGAACATACTAATTCTTCCTCGTTTTCTTTATAATCCTTCTATTTAAACTTATATACTATACTCATTATACTAACTCGAATTTATTCCCGCGATTCGAGCCGTACGTTATGCGGCAGGCGCCCCTCGGTCGGTTGGGCGGGAGGTGGGCTGTACGTATGGATGCATGGATGCATCGGGCATTCCAAAATTTCGTGTGGCTATTGATTACAGAGTGCTTAACGAGATAGCTATTGATGATAAATTCCCCATCCCCAATATGGATGAAATACAAGATAAGTTAGGAAAATGTCAATATTTTACAACGTTAGAACTGGCAAAGGGATTCCATCAAATTGAAATGGACCCAAGATCAATTCAAAAAACAGCCTTTTTCACCAAGAATGGACACTATGAATATACTAGAATGCCTTTCGGTCTAAAAAATGCTTCTGCTACATTCCAGCGATGTATAAATAATATTCTTCATGATATAGTAGGAACTCATTGCCTAGTATATTTAGATGATATTATTATATTTTCAACTTCCTTACAAGAACATATTCAGTCCCTTCAAAAAGTCTTCGTCCGATTAAGAAAATCCAATCTTAAACTTCAATTAGATAAATGCGAATTCATGCGAATTCCAAAAAAAATTCAAGCTATTCACGATTTTTAAATTCCAAGTACTCCTAAACAAATTTAATCATTTGTTGGTCTTTGTGGATTTTACCGAAAGTTTGTTAGAGAATTTGCAAAAATTGCTAAACCAATGACCCAGTGCCTTAAAAAGGGTTGAAAAATAAATGTCTAAGATAATAATTACGTTGAAGCATTTAAAAAATGAAAAACACTAATTACGAATGATCCAATCCTTAGATATACAGATTTTGAAAAAACATTTGAATTAACGGCTGATGCTAGCTGTCTTAGCTCAAGAAGGTAGATCACGCAAGACGCAAGTTAAATGATCATGAAATAAATTATTCAAATATCGAAAAAGAGTTATTAGCCGTAGTCTGGGCAACCAAGTACTTCCGACCATATCTATTTGGAAGAAAATTTAAAATTACATCCGATCGTAAACCACTAGTTTGGTTGGACAATTTTAAAGAACCTAATATGAAATTGCAAAAATGAAAAATACATCTTAGTCAATATGATTGTGAATTATTAATGTAATTAATGAATTACATTAAAGGAAAGGAAAATTATGTAGCAGACGCCTTATCTAGGCTACCTAAAAAAGAATCAAATAATGAACAACTAGAAGAACCATTTCAAAACAAAGATGATTTACAAAGTACAGGAGCTACAATTCATAGCGCCCAAGAAGACAATGGCAATTGAATTCAGATTACAGAGCGTCCAATTAATGTTTTCAGTCACCAATTAATATTTAAAAAGGGAAATGAAGATAGTAATGAATTAGTCCGGTATTTTAATAAAACAATTAATACAATAAAATATAGTAACATGACGGAACGTACAGCAAAAGACATTATTCTTAAATTTGTATGTGGACACAATTTTATAATGTACATAAATAATGACGACGATTTCGCAATATTTCAAAGGGTTTTCATGGAACTAATTGAACCAAATTTGGGAACAAAATTAATATAAACATCAGTTTCTTCCTAATATATCTACCTACGAATATTTTCACGAGAAAGTAATTTATATTCATAAGAAAACTGTTCATCAAGGTATTAAAAAAACATTTGACGATTTTAAAGGTAAATACTCTTTTCCAGATGCACAAAAATAAATCCAAAATATAATTAACAAATGCGATATTGGTAATTTATGCAAGGCAGAACAAAAACCCCTGAAAGTAAAAATATCCGTGAGAAATATGTAATTGACTATTATTTTATTGATCAAAGAAAATTTTTAACTTGTATTGATATCTATTCAAAATTTGTTTCAATTATAGAAACTCATACCACAGATTGGATCGAAAGTAAAAAAGCATTACTTAAAATATTTAATATGTTAGGTAAACCAAAAATATTAAAAATGGATCAAGATCCCGGATTAGAATGCAAATCATTAGGTTAGAAAAAGAAAATAATGAGATCGAAATTACTAGTAGCAAGAATGGTACAGCTGATATAGAAAGAGTTCACAAAACAGAAAAAATTATACAAAAAGATGAAAAACACTGGCAGGAAATAAATAGGGGTCACAAAGTAATAAAACCCAAAAGTAAATTTAAAAAACTTAAAAATCGCAATTTTTCTCGTTATTCCAGAAATGTTGAAAATTCTGATTCTGATATTGAAAGTGGTAATAATAGTACTGTGGCAACCCTAAGTGCTTACCATAGCACAATCGAACTCGATATCCTATGGGAGTATCGATATCGCTGAAGGCCCTCTCTAAAAACACAACCTTTTCTGCGACTCACGACATCGACAGGCTCATCCGCAGCTAGCAACGCTTTTGTTATTTTTCATTAGTTTTTAAGCAAATATATAGTGAATAAATGAACATTAAATTGGTGACCCCGACGTGATCACTATATAGACGCGAGTACCGGTGCTTACAATGGCAAACAACGACACCACACAAGACGACGCCGACGTCTTTCACGATACCGTTACTCGCGGTTCCGTCGTAGTTATTAACCGCCTGGCGGTTAAAATTCCGCCCTTTTGGACCGAGCACCCAGAATTATAGCTGTCGCAAATCGAAGCCCAATTCGTTCTGGCAGGAATAACTACAGACGACACGAAATTCAACATGATCCTGGCGTCAATCGAAGCACCGGTACTGGCCCGAATTGCCGACGCCATCGTCAACCAACCAGGCACAGGCAAGTACGAAAACTTAAAGTCGTGCATTTTGGAACGCTTCTGCGAAAGCGAGCAGAAGAAAATCCAGAAGTTGATTTCGGAAACTGACCTTGGTGACAAGCGCCCCACACAACTGCTCAACGAGTTAATCGCACGCGCCGCAAACAAAGTTGACGAAACTTTCTTAAAAGCACTGTGGCTGCAGCGCCTACCAACACAAGGGCAAGCGATCTTGCAAGCATCGGACGCCTGCCTAGCAGATTTAGCTAAGTTGGCAAGCAAAGTCATGGAAGTCGGCGATTTTCATCATATACGCATCGTTGATGCCAAATCGGCGCCACCCAGCAGCACCGTTTTCGACGAACGCCTAGACCGCATCGAGCAACAAATCAACGCGCTGTTCAAAAACCGTTACCCCAAGAACAGTTCATCCACATTAACGGATCGCAACAGCGTCCCGACTTCAGGCTTGTGTTGGTACCACAGCAAATTTGGCAACGCCACCAAGAAATGTCGCCAACCGTGCTCGTTTTCCTCCGAACCAAAAAACTAAAACAGTCTTCGGATTCGGCGGACAAATTCGAAGAAAACCACAACACAATTGCCCGCCTCGCCATCAACGACAATTACTCCAAAATTCAATTTCAGTGATGCCACCCTGCAGAATCGCAAAAACTATGCTCACTCCAAAGCTTCTTTTCGCCGCCAATGGTACGAAGATACAAACCTATGGAGAAAAACGCATAACAGTGTCGCTGGGATTGGGACGAAACTTCGTTTGGACCTTCGTATTAGCTGACGTCAACTGCGCTATCATTGGAGCTGATTTCCTTCAACATTTCGACTTACTCGTCTATATGAAACGACGCAAACTCATCGATCGAGCTACGCTGCACGAATCAACGTAAAATCAACGCGATTTTATCCTACGACACGAGCAACCAATATGCTAGGTTGCTTCACGAATACCGCGATCTTGCAACGATCAACTCGAACCGGCTGCCAGCAGAGTCCGAAGTAACGCACTTCATCTCGACCGGCCTACTCACGCCCGCGCCCGACGACTAGCGCCCGACAAACTCAAAGCCGCACAAACTGAGTTCTCCTACCTCATCGAAAAAGGAATATGTCACCCCTCAAAAAGCCACTGGTCCAGTCCATTACACCTGGTAAAGAAAGCAAACGGAGAGTGGCGACCATGCGGAGACTACAGAGCACTAAACAACGTAACAGTGCCGGATCGATACCCTATTCCGTACATACTGGATGTAACAAGCATCCTACACGGTAAAAAGATATTTTCAAAAATCGACCTGCAAAAAGCATATCACCAGATCCCTGTCGAACCGAAAGATATTCCCAAAACAGCAATTATCACGCCTTTTGGGCTATTCGAATTCTTGTTCATGACATTCGGCTTACGCAACGCAGCGCAAACTTTTCAGCGTCACATAAACAACGTAATACAGGATCTCGACTTTGTTTTCGCATACATCGACGACATTCTGATCGCTTCAGAATCCGAGGAGCAGCACGAGACACACCTCCGTACGACCCTTGACCGCCTTCGAAAGGCACATCTCACCGTGAACTTTGAGAAGTGCCAATTTGGTAAATCACAACTCAAGTTCCTGGGTCATAACATCAGCCAGCACGGTTTGAAACCATCCGAAGCCAAAGTGGAAGCCATTCGACACTTTAAAAAACCGCTTATAGCTAAAGATTTAAAAAAGTTTCTGGGTATGATCAACTTCTATCGGCCGTTTATCCCACGTGCTGCTGATAACCAACACATACTCCAGACGCTAATCCAAGGCAATAAAAAGAACGACAAAACCCCGATTCTCTGGTCTACAGATGCCGACCATGCATTCGACGCCTGCAAGAACGAGCTTGCAAACGCTACGTTGCTGAACTACATGGCACCTAACTCGCAATTAACACTAACCACCGATACCTCCGATGATGCCATGGGTGCCGTGTTACATCAGATTGTCAACGAGCAGACGCAACCACTGGGTTTCTTCTCCAAGAAATTCACACCGACGCAAAAGAAGTACAGCACCTACGATAGAGAACTGACTGCCATCTATCAGGCCATTTTGCACTTCAAGTTCGCATTGGAGGGCAGAAACTTTATAATTTTCACCGACCACAAGCCGCTGATGTACGCTTTCAATCAAAACAGCGAGAAAGCATCACAGCGACGCGCGCGCCAACTGGATTTCATCAGCCAATTCAGTACCGATATCCGGCACAACACAGGAGAGGAAAACAACGTGGCTGATCTTCTCTCACGCATCGAAGCCATCAAACACATCGACTTCGACGAGATGGCACTGGAACAGAAAAACGACGACAAACTACAATCGCTACTCAATTCTGATCCAGAAAATACCATCTCACTAACCAAATTATCTCTTTCAGGCTCAAACAAGCAATTGTACTGCCACGTCGCCAATAACCAGATACGCCCGTTCGTGCCCAGATGTCTACGCCAAACCGTGATTCAAGCCCTGCATTCTCTGAGCCATCCAGGAGTTAAGGCGACGAATAAATTGGTCCGTTCAAAGTGCTAGCAAAGCACGACAACTACTTTACACTCAAAGGACATACAAAAGACAACAAGGTGTCTATCGACAGACTTAAACCGGCATACATCTTCCAAAACGAATCTCCCTCGACTCAAGAGAAAACGACAGCGCCAACTGCCCAGCCAACCGAGCAGTTATCAAGATCAGGACGACGAGTCAGATTCCCAGCAAAGTATCTTTCCTAACAGGAACTCTAGGAGGGGGGTACTGTGGCAACCCTAAGTGCTTACCATAGCACAATCGAACTCGATATCCTATGGGAGTATCGATATCGCTGAAGGCCCTCTCTAAAAAACATCCTTTTCTGCGTCTCACGACATCGACAGCCTCATCCGCAGCTAGCAACGCTTTTGTTATTTTTCATTAGTGTTTAAGCAAATATATAGTGAATAAATGAACATTAAAGTACCATGGACTCGTTAACATTAATAACGGCTCAACAAATTAGTATTGTCCCAGTTACTTCAAAAAATGGCTATTTACTATTGAATACTGGAACTATAAAAATACCTGTTAATTACGAACACCACATGATAGAAATAAATCAAACAAAAATATTAAATACATACCAATAATTTATTGAGGGTCCGTTCAAAGTGCTAGCAAAGCACGACAACTACTTTACACTCAAAGGACATACAAAAGACAACAAGGTGTCTATCGACAGACTTAAACCGGCATACATCTTCCAAAACGAATCTCCCTCGACTCAAGAGAAAACGACAGCGCCAACTGCCCAGCCAACCGAGCAGTTATCAAGATCAGGACGACGAGTCAGATTCCCAGCAAAGTATCTTTCCTAACAGGAACTCTAGGAGGGGGGTACTGTGGCAACCCTAAGTGCTTACCATAGCACAATCGAACTCGATATCCTATGGGAGTATCGATATCGCTGAAGGCCCTCTCTAAAAAACATCCTTTTCTGCGTCTCACGACATCGACAGCCTCATCCGCAGCTAGCAACGCTTTTGTTATTTTTCATTAGTGTTTAAGCAAATATATAGTGAATAAATGAACATTAAAGTACCATGGACTCGTTAACATTAATAACGGCTCAACAAATTAGTATTGTCCCAGTTACTTCAAAAAATGGCTATTTACTATTGAATACTGGAACTATAAAAATACCTGTTAATTACGAACACCACATGATAGAAATAAATCAAACAAAAATATTAAATACATACCAATAATTTATAAAATATGAAAATAAAAAAGAGTTAGAAATAAAATTAAATAATATAAAAGAAAATATGATAGAAAATTCAGAATTTAATGAAATCATTGGTATAATAAATAAACATACAGAAGACATAAAGAAATTAATACAGGAAGAAGAGGAAAATGAGGCCTTGCTCCTTTTAAGATACTCTTTACACACTTTTCTAGAATACATTGAAGATTTACAAATGGGGATTCAGTTAACAAAAATTGGAATATTTAATCCTAAAATATTGAAACATGAACATGAACAGTTAGATGACATTAATGAAGAAAAATTATTATTAATAAAGACATCAGCTTGGATATGCAGTGAAACCAAAAATACTTTTATTTTAGCCCATATACCAACATCTTTTAATGAAACTCAAAAATACAGAATAATTAAATTAAGGCACATCTGATTTCTGCAGGAGCTGCAGGGATGAAGAGGAGGTAGAATCGGTATCGCACCTCTGATGCCACTGCCCGGCACTCGGTCGCAGCAGACTCAAACACTTCGGGTCCGAAGAACTCTCGGACCTTAACGATCTCTCAGAGATCTCTCCACGCGGATTGGTTGCCTTCATAAGGAAAGCCGGCTGGGACAATGGGCCGCCATAGGTAGTCTAGGAATATATATGCACCCTGGTAGACAGGAAGGGGGGGGGTAGCATCTCGGTGAAACCCTTGCTCCAGCGGTAGCACAAGGAGCCCTAGCGGCTCAAGTGGAAGCGAGGGGGTATTCTATGACCCCCTTGCAACACCGCCCTAACCTAACCTAACCTTAACTGCATATCCAAGCTGATGTCTTTATTAATAATAATTTTTCTTCATTAATGTCATCTAACTGTTCATGTTCATGTTTCAATATTTTAGGATTAAATATTCAAATTCTTGTTAACTGAATCCCCATTTGTAAATCTTGTGTTGACAAAGTGTGTTGACTAATTGCTAATTGATTTGTAAGGATCTTTGAAATACATTGGTCAGTTACTAAATATTTTTGATCCATTACATCCACTAAAGGATTTGCAGAATTTTCCAAGTAATGAACACTTTTATTATTATTCATAAAATATTCAAATTTATGAATATTTATGTCAATTTGGCGGCCTATATTATCCAGATATTTAATTATTCTGTATTTTTGAGTTTCATTAAAAGATGTTGGTATATGGGCTAAAATAAAAGTATTTTTGGTTTGACTGCATTAGGCCGTCAGCCAATCGGGTACAACAAGGGGAGAAACGCATCAGCTCATGGGCCGTAACTGTGTACACCGATGGTAGTGCGACTATACTCTCCACGTGAGGGCGGCTGGTAACAGGTCCCGGTAAGGTCATGTCTCTGCCGAGGATGCTAGCGAATTGTAGTCGGGCGGGGAGAAGAAAACTCCCTTCCGCAAATCACCCCAATCCAAGGTGGAACAGCATATGCCGAGGGATGCATGTCCGGGGGATGCACGGACGTTAATATGCGGACTCTGGGGGACCGGCCGACCCCTCAGTTTTAACCAGGCTTATCATGACAAGCGGGCTATGTCATGATGGACGAACCCCTTCCCGCATAATCGTGGGTCCAAAAATGAACGACAATAATAATAAAAGAAAAACAAACAGTGGAGAACGGAACTCCCTAAGAAAGTCCGAAAATGGGATCTCGGATCCGTCAATCTCCAAGGCAGATAGAGGCCAAAGAGATGCTGGGATGGCGAAGCTCCCTGAATCGAGCTCCTCTCGCACCGGCGGCAACCCTAAGGGCTCCTACAAGGATAGGAGGAGAGCGGCCTTCATTCTGATGAGGGCAGACCCATCGGCGAAATCCAAACCCGACCAGGCTGAGATAATAAAGTGGGCGAGGGAAATCCTGCCTGACTTTCAGCCAGCAAAAGCGGGAGTGAGACTGGATCCGAAGAAGCCGGCAGAAGTAGGCGACTCTGCCAAGGATAGAGCACAAAGTGCGAAGAGACAGAGGTCGACCGAAGGTGGAGCGCCCCTAGCTAAGAAGAAGAAGGTGCAGACACAAAGTAGCAGATCCTTCCGCCGAAGTTACCAAGGGCAGGACCATCATTGGGGTCATCGATAATGGCTCCAAGGATGGCCTGATCCCCAAGGAGCTTTGGCGTAAGGTAGTGAATGAGCTGCATGGGCGCTTCATGGAGGAGATGCTCAAGAGCGGAGGACCTCCACCGGACTGCGAAGACGCAGGGTGGTACCAGGGTAGCATCAAGGTGATAGCGTGCCAAGATGCGAGGTCTGTAAGCCTCTACAAGCGAATGATTGCGTCGCTTGGGGAGGTCTACCCAGGAGCCAGACTGGAGGCGGTGGACTGGGACAAGATCCCCAGCAAACCGAGAGCCCGCGTATGGCTGACAGAGAAGACGGCGGACCCTGCCACCATTCTGGCCATGCTCAAAATGTGCAATCCCACACTCCCTACGGCGGACTGGAGAGTCGCCAAGGTGGAGGAAGCAGTGGGACTGAGAAGGCAGGTTGTCCTCACTCTAAATGAGGAGACTGTGAAGATCCTGGAGGGTGCCGGTAGCCGTATCAAATACGGGTTCGAGCACGTTGCGGTGAGGATCTACAAGTCGGATGCGAAGAGTAAACCTGGAGGCATCGACTTGGAGATGGACGCACATGAGCTAGACTCGGGGGAACCGACCGAAGAGGTCCGCCCAGAAGGAATGTCAGACGTGGAGGAGGACATTCTGGAAGGGTACACCTCAGAGGAGAGTGACCTGGCGAGGGCTCTTGGTGGCGTCGGCATGGAGGAGGACTCATTGCTGGGCTCCGACACCGAGGCGGAGGTTACTGTGGTGGAGAATCTAAAGGATGTCCCTGACATTCCTGCAGATAAACCTCCATCACAGTAAGGTGGCTTCCGCCGCCCTCCTGCTCCATCTTGCAGAGGATGGAGCTGACGTGGCCCTCATCCAAGAACCCTGGATCCACGAAGACAGGATTCTCGGTCTGGGGGCGTCGGACTTCAGGCTGTACACAGCCGATGTAACAGGTAAAAAGCGAGCATGCATACTCGCAAAGAAAAGCCTTAATACCTTTTTGCTACCAAATTTCAGCAATGAAGATCACGTAGCCGCATCGATAGAGGGCCCAGACGGCCATCTAAGAATATGCTCGGCATATTTGGTGCCAGGAATGAGGCGAACGGTAGGAAAAAAAAAGGATTTGAGGATGATTTCAAAGACACTCGGGTTAGGTTTAATTCACTTTCCTTTCTTTATTATAAAAAACGAATTTTAGCGGCAAGAGATAACTCCAAAAACTTAAAATCATTCCAGAGATGGTAAAATTCTCTAGTGATGGCACAGTCGGTGGTTATCGATATACATATGTATGATATGTTAGTATATACTATGAATATGTACATATGTGATTATATATTGTAAATTATGAATTCAGCATGAACATCCCGGCCCCCTTGCAACGCAGTTGCAAATTTGGGCCTTTTGTCAATGGCCGCACGGGCCCGACAAAATCCATCCAAAGGCGGAATTTTGGGCGACAGGGGATCCTCGTTGACCAGCAATGAATCCCGAACGGATGATGTCAGGATACACTTCGGGCCCTAATACCAAGAATATGGTACTCGGCCTAAACCAGCGTTCATCCGCCAGGGCGAGGTTTGCGAAGGCTTCGTATGCCGTCGGATCGATTTCCCGTGCAGGCGATCTCTGCTGTAGCTGGGAATCAACGTGGAAGATGACTTCCTCGTCCAACGGCCCCCTGATCGACTGGAGCCTCGCTGTGCACACACCATCGGTCCCGACGCTTGTGACGGAGAGGCCCAAGGACCTTGCCAAGGATGCACTGATCCGACTGGTAGGACAGCAAGGGTCGATCAAGGCCTTCAATTCGAACTTCTTGACTATGGTGTTGATAACCACCTCAGCCGTAGGCAAGACACTCGTGGCCTTATGTTGCAGGAGGGTAGACAGCGTGGTGGTATAGGCGCCACGCTGATCCTCCTGAAGCGCAGCAGGAGAACTAGCAGGACGGCGGTGAGGGGATCTGGATGGTGACCGCCTACGGGAGGAGCGGGAACGTTGAAGTGAGCGTCTTCGACGGCCCCCTTCATTGTGCAGATGCAGAAGCGTGTGGTGGTCCCTTTGGCAAAGTCGACACTTTCCCGCACTGCGGCAAGAGCGCCCGGAATGCTCATGGGCTAAGCAATTGCTGCAGTACTTATTGATAAGTACTGCTCGCAGGCGTTTCTCGGCCAGCTTGAGGAATTGCTGGCCCTTCCGCAGTGCATGAACTCCTCTGCACACTCGGCACCGATAGGAAGCGGTTCCTTGCGGCGGATAGTTTGGCTTCTGGGCCTTCGGACGCGGTGCCATTTTCTCTGTATGATAAGGAAAGAGAAGTAGAATTAGTGGTATCCAAAAACATATGACTAGACGTGAACATGGACAAACGAACATTGAAGAAGCATAGCGTAGGAGTTACTTTAGGAGTGGAAGAAGTATTAATTTCGCGATCGGCCGACGTATTACGCCTCTTGACGTAAGAACATCCACCACTCGGACCTTGTCGTCTGCACCTGGGCAAACCTTCTGAATTCGGCCGAGGCGCCATTCGTTCGTGGGCAGGTTGTCTTCTTTTATGACAACCATGTCATCGACCTGGAGATTCGTAGTTGGTGACTGCCACTTATTCCGTTTGTGGAGCTCCTTTAGGTATTCTTCCTTCCATCGGACACAAAATTGTCGAAAGTTCTTCAAACGTTCTCAAACGTTCAAAGTTCTATATTTGACTGAGGAAGCAGACTTGTAGAAATGCGCCTTAAAGCTCTTCACTCCTGCTTCCCACAGTCCTCCCATATGTGGCGCACTTGGCGGATTGAAGTACCAGGATAGGTTTTGGTGGCTGTAGTGTGCAGTGACCATCTCTCTCGTTGCTTGTAGGAAATCCCGCGTGATAATGGCTGAGGCACCCACAAATGTCTTACCGTTGTCTGAATATAATTTCTGTGGGCAGCCTCTTCTACCAGCCAAGCGGGCAAAAGCCGCCAGGAATTTCTCACTCGTCAAGTCTGACGTAGCTTCAAGGTGGATTGCCTTTGTGCTGAAGCAGACAAATACACACACGTAGCCCTTTGTGATAAGGCACGCACGGCCCGTATAATTTTTAATTTCAAAGGGACCGGGAAAATCTACGCCAGTGTGTGTAAACGGACGTGAGAAAGTGGCCCGTTCCGCGGGCAGCTCCCCCATGAGTTGGGTCTGCAACCGCTTTCGGTAGATCAAGCACACCTTGCATGCACTAATAGTAGCTTTTAGCAAAGTTTTAAGCTTTGGAATCCAATACTTGGATCGAATGAGTCGCATTAGGAGCCGACTCTCACCATGCAAGGATATGCGGTGAGTAAATCGAACCAGTAGACGGGCCCATGGACTGGAATATGGTATTATAATCGGATGTCTCTCATCGTAGGAAAGCATGTCAGACGCAACAAGCCTGCCCGATGCTCGCAGTACCCCTCTGTGGTCTAAGAAGGGATTCTGGTTCTTGAGAGGGCTGGATGATGGGATCTGTTGCTTTTTTAACAAGCAACTGTATTCTTTTGGATACCCTTGCCGTTGGGTCAGAACATGAAGACACTCCTGTGCCTCTCGGATTTCGGCGGTACTGATTTCAGTTGGCAAGACCGTAGATGGTACCTTGCAACGCCTTAGGAACCGCAGGACATAAACGGTCACCCGGAGGGCACGACTTAGGTCTGAAAAACGATCTATGTAATCCTCCGATGGTGGCAACTTAGCCAAGTTGCATTTGATAGGACGTTGCTCAAGTTCTGTCTCAGGTACGGATTCTATTGGAGTAGGCCATTGCTCCTTAGGAAGCTGTAGCCATTGTGGGCCATTCCACCACAAGTTACTTGAGACGAGATCCTGTGGAGCCACGCCTCTACTAGCCAAGTCAGCTGGATTGAATTCAGAACGCACGTGAGACCACTTCCCAGCATCTACGGACTGTGTAATCTTGGCAATTCTGTTTGCCACAAAACATGTCCAGGTACATGGCGGTTTGCTTAACCATGCTAGCACTATCGTGGAGTCCGTCCAGTAGAATGTGTCGAAGTCATCAGGAGGGAGTTGTGGAACAACCGATTGGAATAACTCAGCCAGAAGAACTGCACCGCATAATTCAAGGCGTGGTATGGACATGGTCTTTACTGGAGCCACGCGAGTTTTAGCGGTCAAAAGAGAAATAGAAACCTCCTGAGCGTGTTCAATTCGGACATAGATCGCGGCTCCATATGCTTGCTGCGATGCATCGCAGAAGCCGTGATATTGAACTTTGGATTGTGGACCAAATTTCACCCATCTTGGAATTCGGATTTGGTTTATAGTAGGATAGCTCATAAGAAATTCGTTCCATTTTCCCATGAGCTCAGCAGGGAGTGGATCGTCCCAACCCAGCTGCTGGAGCCAAATCTCCTGCATAAAGATTTTTGCTCGGATCACGAAAGGTGCCAGCCATCCTGCCGGGTCAAAAAGTCTTGCAATTTGTGACAGTACCTCCCGTTTACTGAGGACTGCCTTTGGAGTAATATCGGATGGGACGAAGAAAAATTCATCTTTATTTGCCTGCCAACGAATCCCGAGAGTTTTGGCAGTGCTCTGATCATCTAGCTCTAAGAAACCCTCTCTTAGCAAGTGATCTTTAGGAATGTCCTTGAGAATGCACTTGGAGTTGGACGTCCACTTGCGCAACGGAAATCCTGCGCTCCTGAGCGCCGCACGTAGCTGTTCAATAGCTACACCAGCAGATTGCTTTGTGTGCGCCCCAGCCAGTACGTCATCTACGTACATAGAAGTAGAAATAATTTCACTTGCAAATGGAAAAGTCGTTCTCACATCTTTCGCCAACTGCTGCAATACTCTTATTGCAAGGAACGGAGCACAATTTACTCCAAATGTGACTGTTTTGAGTTCATAGTCATAGATTTGGTCATTTGCATCACGAAACAGGATTCTTTGGAATGGAGTGTGCTCTGGAGCAACGAGAATTTGCCGGTGCATTTTCGTAATGTCGGCATTGAAAACGAAGCGAAAGAACCGCCAGCGTAAGACCTGCAAAGTCAAATCGGACTGTAACACAGGCCCTGGATGAAGGATATCATTCAGGCTCTTTCCATTGGAAGTAGGGCAGGAAGCATTGAATACTACACGAACCTTGGTAGTAGTGCTATCTGGCTTAAAAACGGCGTGATGAGGCAAGTAGAAATTGGAGTCTGGAACGATTGGAGACATATGCCGCTGGTCTAAGTAATCCCTGATTACTGCTTCATATTCTTCTTTAAGAGTTGGATTTTTTCTCAAACGGCTTTCGTTCTTTAGGAATTGAGCCAGTGCTATGGATCTTGAATGCCCTAGATCAATCCGATCACAACTTCGGAATGGTAGGGTGACGACATATCTCCCAGTGTCATCTCTCCTTGTTGTTTGCACAAAGTTCTTCTCACAGAAAGAATCGGACTCTTTTACCGGCTTCCCTGGAAGATCCTCCACCTCCCAAAACTTTGTGAGAAGTTTCTCGAGTTTAGCTTCAGAGCTTATCGAGACCTTTGTGGAAAAGTTCGAAATAGATTTTGGCACGGCCTTGGAGACTGGCCCACTCAGGATCCAGCCAAATACTGTTTCCTGACCTAACAGAGTGCCACAAATCTTTGTCCTCGAGCCACTCAGTAGAATAGACGGAAGAATATCCGCCCCAATCAGCAAATCAATTTGTGAGCTCTCGAAAAACGAAGGATCAGCCCATGTAAAACTGGGAAGGTCCTTTAACTGCTCCTTTGGTATGGAGTTTGAAGGCAACTTTCCGGATAGAAGTGGCACGACAAATGCTTCTGCCTCGATGTGTAGTCTAGGTTTTATTGGCGACCCAATTTGAAAATGTCACATCTTAGTTGATTGGGCAGCTACTGCTTGATTTAAGCCGGAAACTCTAGCTTGTACGGATTGGTACGGAAGCTTCAAAATCCTAAAGAGACGCTCCGAGATAAAAGTAGCCTCAGACCCGGAGTCAAGTAAGGCCCTTGCAGTATATGTCACTTCTAAGTGACAGACATTTATCATTGCCGTACCTAACAGCACACCTTGTGTGGGTGCCGCTAGATAACTTTGCACATTGGTAGGCGTAGTGGACTGTATAGTTGAAGTAGTAGGATTATTATTGGATTGAATTGTAGTCAACTGAGGAAGGTCAGCTCTGTGCAGGAGCGTATTGTGGCGCCCTTTACACGTGAAACAATTGTGCTTACTGGTACACTCTTTAAGTTGGTGTCCCCCAGCGAAACAGTTTAAGCACAATTTCTTTCTCCTTATATATGCGGATCGTTCACTGATGGGCATTTGGAGAAACCGAGTACATACCCGCACTGGGTGATTCTCTTTTGCGCAAAGGTCACAGTTTTTGGGTCCTTGCGTCACGTTGGTCTCAAAGGAGTTGATCCTTTTTGAGCCTGTGTTTTTTGAAGGCGGTTGGGAGTTAACCATCTTAATGCTGGAGCTGGGTTTAACATCCTCTATGGCTTCCAGGGTGCGATATCGTTCGCTGAGAAACGAGTTCATTTCATGCCATGAGGGTATCTCGCACTTATTGGACAAGGATTGTTCCCACAAAGAAAGGGTCAATTTCGGAAGCTTGGAGGAGCAGAGAAATACGAGAAGACAATCCCAATTATCGATTGAAATTTTGGAGTGTTCTAACGCCGTGAGACAGCCTTGGATGGTACTTTGCAGCTCCTTTAAAGCTGCACCGGACTCAACAACCACTGCGGGAAGATTGAACAGGATTTTTAATTGGCTGTTGACAAGAAGACGCTTGTTTTCAAAACGGTCACAAAGCGCGGTCCAAGCCGATTCAAAACTGTCATGCGTGAGTGGAGATTTTGCTACTATAGCCTTCGCTTCTCCCTCTGTTTTGGCATTTAAATGGAATAACTTTTCCACCGGCGTCAACCTCGGATTGTTGACATAGATAGCAGTGAAAAGGTCGCGAAACGTTGGCCACCGTAAGTAATCCCCCCTGAAAACTTCAGTGTCACAGTACTTGATGCCCTTGTAAGAGTTGGAACGGACATTCTTTCGATAACCTCTGTTAGCTGGGCTACACAGCGTTCATAAACGGAATAGCAGTAGTCATACTTGGCTTCTATTGCCTGCCACTCACCACTGCTGGAGGCTTCCTGCTGGAGAACTTGGGAACATTTGTCGGACTCGCTCTCAATCGTCTCCCAAAGTTTCTTTACGTGGTCACGGCGGACCTCAAGGGCGTATTGAGTGTACTCAGAAGTCGATGGTTCATTGATCTTGGCCTCGAAATGGCTTAGATTATCGCACACGGAAATGAACGTCGCAAGAGCCATCGTGGTTGCAGAAACTGTCTTCCGAGTGACGGATCGGGTTCCTATTGGGGTTCGTGAGATGCTCTGCGGTTTTGGTAGCGTGGGCGTCAGGGACTCGCTCTTGGATCTGGTATTCGCAGATCTTGCTAACGGATGCGAAGGAGGAACTGGAGATGAGGATGTACTCCTTCTTATAATTTTGACGGGTGCAAAACCTTTTGGTTTTGTCTCTCGTCCAGAGGACATAATATGGGAGCCTTGGATAAGTTCAGAGGATACGAAGCCCCCTGCAAACGCGATAGGAATTAATGGAATTTAATAGGAATTTTAACCAAATAATTTAATTTATTAATTTTTTTTTTTTTTTTTATACGTTCAAAGGTTTCGGCTTATTTTTGTTTTTTTTTTTATTAATTTCCTTTCTCTAAACGCGTTAAATGGAGTAGTAATATATAGGATATATAGGAATAATATATAGGAATAATAGGAATAATATATAGGAGAACTTTTCTAGCAGCCCTCGGCAACAAATTGTTTGTATGTATATATGCAGAAGATGAGGTGATAGATGATGATATTTTTATATATATTTTTTTTGAAGATGATAGTAGGAATGAATAAATGTGGGTAAATATGTTTCGGTTTTTATATGTCTCAACCAAAAATAATTTAGCCACCTGAATAGTGAACTTGCCGTTTTGTGTCGGTGATATCCGGCTCGAAGGACCAATATGGTGCCAGGAATGAGGCGAACGGTAGGAAAAAAAAGGATTTGAGGAAGATTTCAAAGACACTCGGGTTAGGATTAATTCACTTTCCTTTCTTTATTATAAAAAACGAATTTTAGCGGCAAGAGATAACTCCAAAAACTTAAAATCATTCCAGAGATGGTCAAATTCTCTAGTGATGGCACAGTCGGTGGTTATCGATATACATATGTATGATATGTTAGTATATACTATGAATATGTACATATGTGATTATATATTGTAAATTATCAATTCATCATGAACAGCATATATGGGTCACGACCACCTAGGACCTCCACCCCATTCGCTACTCAGGCGGCTTGTGGAAGACAGCGAAAGGAAGGACATCGACCTAATAATAGGATGCGATGCCAATGCTCATCACAATCAGTGGGGAAGCACTGACACAAACGAGAGGGGTGAGTCAATCTTCGATTTTATCCTCAGCTCTAAGCTTCTAGTGGGTAACAGAGGTTCAGAACCCACCTTCGTAGTCAAGAACAGAAGGGAGGTTCTTGATGTCACATTATTCTCGCACTCCCTGGCTGATGCAATCACCAGCTGGAGAGTCCTTCACAAACACTCATTTTCAGACCATCGCTTTATTGAGATAGTAGTAAATTTTGAAAACTTCACCAAGCAAGCAGTACGAAATCCTAGAAAGGCAAACTGGGAGCTCTATAAAAAGTTACTAGATAGATCCTTAGGCGAACCGCCTTCAGAGACCATCGAGACCTATGAGGGGCTCAACGCCATGGTAGATAAGCTTACTGCGACTAGCGCAAAAGCTTACCACAAGGCCTGCCCCAAGAAAAGAATAGGTAGCAACAGATCGAAGAAACCTCCGTGGTGGACCTCGTCTTTGGCCCCCTACAAAAAAAATGCACGTAGGGCCTTCAACCACGCGCACCGTACCAACACAGACGAGGCGTGGGAAACCTATAAAGCCGAACTTAGGCAATATAACAAAGAATTGCGCAAGGCAAAGAGGGTTGCCTGGGCCAATTTCTGCACCAACATTCAGAAGACATCAGAGGCCGCCCGTCTAAGAAAGATTCTTTCTACTACAGCCCCCATCGCAGGTTACATTAAGAACACGGAGGGGTGCTGGACAACCTCAAGCCTGGGAACCCTGGAGACCCTTATCAACGCACACTTCCCGGGTTGCTCATCGGAAGGAACAACCCAGGTGATGCGATGCCAGGGTCACCAGGGCTCGCTCAACTACCTACTTAGTGACAGAAACCTTAAATGGGCAATAGACAGTTTTAAACCCTTCAAATGTCCGGGACCGGACGGTATTCTACCAGCTCAGTTATCCAGAGCCGGTATTAAAATTCCCACAGACGCTATGCGACCTAATGACAGGGAAGCTCGAAGTCCTGTCTGCCTGGGCGCAAAAGAACGGGCTGGGAGTCAATCCGTCCAAGACAGAGCTCGTGCTGTTCACCAGGAAGTACAAGATACCTAACCTAAGACTTCCGAAGCTCCTAGGAGAAACACTAGTTCTTAGTGATAGTGCGAAGTACCTAGGTATCACTCTAGACAGGAAACTGGACTGGAAGCTGAACACCGCTGATAGGACTAAGAAAGCGGCAATAGCACTCTATACCTGCCGCAAGGCGGTAGCCCTGAAATGGGGAATGTCCCGGAAGATGGTCAGATGGTTATACACAGCGATCATCAGACCAATTCTATTCTATGGTGTCGTTGTCTGGTGGCCCGCCCTGGACAACTCCACATGCAGGGAAAAGTTCAGGAAGACGCAGCGCATGGCGAAAGTCTGTATAAGAGGCAATCTACGCACTACGCCTAGTGATGCCCTAGACACTATACTTGACCTACTACCAGTTGAACTGATGGGGGTAAAGACAGCCACTCTGGCCGCAATAAGACTGCGAGAGGCAAATCTATGGAGCAAAAATAGTTTCGGTCATACCAGACTGGACCTACACCATTTCATGCCTGAGTGGGGTACGGATTACTGCGTGCCCGTCGACCAACCCACCACTAACTACAAAGTTTTAATCCCCTGAGGGAGGAATGGGATGCCCGGATACCGGGACCGGAGGGCTCCATTCATATCTATACAGATGGATCAAAACTTAACGGCCAGGTGGGAGGCGGTTACTTTTGCGAGCATCTGAGCCAAAAGGAGTCCTTCAGACTCCCCGACCACTGCAGTGTTTTCCGGGCTGAAGTAGTAGCCATTAAGGAAGCACTTGAATCCCCAGCTCTAAGGGGCAATCGGGGCACAATATGTATCTTCTCAGATAATCAAGCAGCGCTCAAGGCACTTGACGGATTCTCATCCAATTCCAGGACAGTCAATGACTGTCGCAGATCTCTCAACGAGATGGCTGAACAGCATGACATCTACCTCATCTGGGTTCCCGGTCACAGGGACCACGAGGGCAACTGTGCTGCAGATGAACTAGCTAGGGCAGGGACTACCAACCCTCTCCTACCGGAGAAAGAACTTGTAGGCATACCCTTGGCTACTTGCAGGCTAAAGTGCAGGGAGTTTTTCGACCTGGCAGCCAATAGGAAATGGAGTAATCTCCAGACCTGTAGAACATCACGTTTGATCTGGCCGACACGCTCTCAGAAAAGATCGGCGAGACTTATTGCTCTGACTAGACCGGAATGCAGCCTAGCGATTGGGGCAATCACTGGGCACTGGCTGATAGGTGAACACGCGGCCAGGCTAGCAGTCCCCCACAATGATTTCTGCAGGAGCTGCAGGGATGAAGAGGAGGTAGAATCGGTAACGCACCTCTTATGCTACTGCCCGGCACTCCGACGCAGCAGAGTCAAACACTTCGGGTCCGAAGAACTCTCGGACCTTAACGATCTCTCAGAGATTTCTCCACGAAGATTGGTTGCCTTCATTAAAAAAGCAGGCTGGGACCATGGGCCGCCAAAGATAGTATAGGCATATATATGCACCCTGGTAGACAGGAATGGGGGGGGAGGATCTCGGGGAAACCCTTGCTCCAGCGGCAGCACAAGGAGCCCTAGCGGCTCAAGTGGAAGCGAGGGGGTCTTCTATGTCCCCCTTGCATCACCGCCCTAACCTAACCTAACCTAAATGCCGCGGTTAGCTCACAGAGTTTGGAGGATCGTTTCACTGAATTTATATATTCGACGTGATTGCCCGAGCCCAGAAATAACACAGCTTGCTTCGTTTTATAAATATCCCCTTTATTTCGATAATGTTACAAAAGGGTGAATCTCACCGGCTGCTCGGCTTAGCCGACCGACCGCTCGTCCCCCCTTCGATCACCGATCACCGCTCCGGGTTGGTGCCAATACATAAGCTTGCGCCCAGCAGGGCGTGTGGTCTTGGTGACTGGCGCCGAAACGGCTTACGGTTCCCTCCCTGTTGCTGCTTCTCCTTCGCTGCTTCTGTTGCTGCTTCCGTTGCTGGTCCCGTCGCTGCTCCTGTCGCTGATCCTGTTGCGGGTTGTCGCTGCTTCTTCTTTGCGGGTGCCGTGGACGTTCGGTATCCTTGACTCACTTGGATGTGCTCTTTCGCCGTGGCCGGCAGCTGGCTAAACCGAAGGGCCTACCTACTCCGCAGGACACACCCGGTTGCGTTCGCCACTCGCCTCCAAACACCTGCGTGCATACGCTCCGCAGGATCTGTGCATATGCCCCAGAGCCTGGATTATGTCGGGTCAAGCAGCCGCCGGAATGTTTGGCCGGCAATAATTTATTGAATTTGTTTATCTTGTAAAGAACTGTTGTAGCAGGATTGCTACATGATGGATTAGCTATAAGTTTAGTGCATAGCTTTAAACTATTGTTAGTGTAAGTCAGTAAGTAAGTAAGGTTCTGGCTCTCTCACTTTCTTGTGCTCTCATCGCTCTCATTGCTCTTTCAGCGAATTATGGGGGTTGATGCGGATCGCGGAATGAGAGCGAAGTCAGTCGAACACCAGCAGCGATCCGAAGCAGATCAAATCAGAAATAATAAAATTATATAAAGCAAAATGTTGGTGTTTTTCTTTATGCGACATTAACTTTCCAAATAAACAATTGACTAAAACCAAAATGGACGTTAGCAACGCATCAATTGCCCAATTAAAAAAGTGGTTAGGTGTGTTACGGCTACCAACAACGGGAACAAAGCGCGAATTAATATTTCGTTTGGGTAAAATGTCAACGAAATCGCTTAATTATCTGGAAACGATTATTTATCAAGAAGAAGACGGCGATGGAAGCAACGGTGAAGACGAATATGAAGAAGATTTGAAATTAGAGAACAACGAAGAAAGCAACGCCAAAGCTGGAGGCGAAGAAGGAGTCAAAAACAACGACAAAGCTGGAGGCGAAGGAAACGTCGATCACGGAGGTGAAATTGAAGGAAAAGCTGGCGATAAAAATGAGAGCAAAAGTGGTGGCGATCGAAGCGGAAAAGACGGAGGCAAAAGAAACAGCAAAGATGGAGACGAGAGCAGCAGCAAAGACGGCGGCGAAAACAACAACGACGACGGCGGCGAGGGAGAAGACAAAGATGAAAATTATGCACGCAACGACAGGAATGAAGCCGGCAGCAGCGGCGCGAAAGCAGGCGCCAGTGAAGAAATGAAAAAAGGCAACGTTGCGAAGTCGAAGCTTCTGGAATTTCACAACCCAAGCATCGACATTTCGTTGGGCATTGCAACACAGGTTGTGAGTGAATTTTCGGGTGAAACTCGCGCACGAAAATGGATTACGCAAATGAATAATATTGCAACCATTTATAGAATTAGCGAACAATACGTTAAGATGTTGTTGATTAGTAAAATCAAAGGAAAAGCAAACGTGTGGCTGCATGCAAACCCTGAAGGCATCATGCTACCGTTGGAGGAGTTAACCGCTGAGCCAATTTCAATGTTTTCGGATAAAGTTTCGAAGTTAGAGGCAAGGCGTCAATTCGAGAACCGTAAATGGAGTTCCGGTGAAAGTTTTGGAAGTTACGTGGACGATAAAGTGATGCTTGGTAAGAGAATCAACATAGATGCAGAAGAGTAGATAAGTCGCATCATTGAAGGAATTCCTAATCAAGGGCTGCGTAATCAAGCACATATTCAGTGCTTCGAAAATGTTGCACATAAAAAACGTGCATTTGCGGAGGTGAAGTTGCCTAAATCTTATGGTGACAAAAAGGAGGCAGCAGTGCAAAAGGCCGAGGAGGACAGCAAGGACACGCATTGCTATAATTGCAATGCTAAAGGACATTGGGCGCAGGAGTGTAGGAATTCAAGACGGAAGAAATGATCGTGCTATTCATGTGGCGAAATGGGACATTTTGTGGCGAAGTGCCTGAAAAACAAAATTAAGAACGAGGTCAAGAACGATTATGTAAGATATTTTGAAATTTACTTTAGGAATAATGCAAATACCAATTTAATTACAGAATGCCTCATAGATACAGGAAGCGCAATTTCATTTATTAAAAGTTCTAAAGTACCCGAAAATGTTTGTAAAATGCCAGTTTTAAGTTCATATCATGGAATAAATGAAAGTTGTTTGGCAGAAACTTATGGAAGAATATTATGTTATATAAAGAAAGAATTCAATAAAGTACATTGTCGGGTCAAGCAGCCGCCGGAAAGAAGTTTGGCCGGCAATAATTTATTGAGTTCGTGACGTCACTCTCTTTTGTACTTATGTTCGCATCGCTCTCGTGCATTCGATCGGCCACCTGCATCTGCCGTCATGCACTAGCGTTTGTCTCGCTCTCTCCCGGGCTCTCTCAATCGCTCCGCAGCATCAAGCGTTAAGCCGCGCTCCCGTTTTGTATTCTAATTCGGTATTCACCCCCTCGCAGTCGCATTTATCCATAACCAACTTTGTATAAAGACAAAACATTCTAAATAAATTGTATGAAATTTAACTGTGCTTGTTTTTACTAAAACCAATAATTCGAACAGTAAATATAGCTCCCGAAAACGCTCGGTAACTGAACATTTGGTGAACCCCGACGTGATTGTGCATAGGAAAATAAGTTGTAAAATTATTTTCCATTGAAAATTTGAGCTGCGCTGCTTAAAACATATAAACATAGACAAATTAAAAAACATTATTCGGTTTGTGATTTGTGCGCGAAATATTAGCATCTGTTGACATACATACATACGCTGTTTGCAGAGTGCTACAATCGCTCATACATATATTACCCCGTTATATAGAAGTGGCACAATGGGTCGTGAGCTGACAATAAATAAACAAAATAAAATAAATTTTTTGGTGCGAAAATGAATCCGTTTTTCGATTGTGCCTCGCCGGGAAGGAAAGTATTTCTGAGCCAAGGTGCATCTGTCCTTTTTGAGGATCTTCAAGGATTGTTGTCCTCTTTGAAATCAGTGGAGAACTTTTATGGAGGCGATGTTAAATGTGCGGCTCAGCGAAATGGAGGGAATCGTTGCGGATTTCAAGAGCACACATAAGGAGCTGTCCGAGATGGATGTTGCAGAACTTAGGAGCGAGCTGCGCGTCAACTTCAACGATGCTGCGAGGGAGGCACGTTTCATCCTGGATCAGGAGATTATGAGGCGCTCAAGTTTGTTGCCGGCGAGTTCGACGCTGATCAAGGCATCTTCTGCCACCAATTTCGATTCATCGTTTGGCAGAACCTTTCAGGCTTTGCCGCCACTGTCCACTTTTAGGGGAGGTTATGCAGAGTGTCTTGAATTTCGGTCACTGTTCTCGACCATGGTGGACACAAACACAAACCCATTCATCAGTCGGGTCGAGAAGCTTCAATGGTTGCGGTCCTGCCTTCGTGAATCAGCGTTGGAGACTGTTCGATCTTTGCAGCTCGCGGACAAAAATTATGACGTCGCATTGGAGCTGCTAAGCAAAAGGTTTAGTAATCGCAGGCTCATTTTTCAAGCTCATGTTAATGAGATAATGAATCTGAGGGCCGTAGAGTCCGCATCGGCGACGAGGCTTCGCGAGCTTTCGGACAAATTTAATTCGCATATGCGAGCCCTGGCAAGCATGGGAACGACGAAGCAGATTGCTAGCTGCATCATTATCCAGGTGCTGTTGCAGAAGGTTGATGATGCCACGCAGTCTAAGTGGAAGGAAATGCAAGCTGACTCGGATTCCTTGGATTCCATTCGAACGTTGGAGTCCATCGCCAGTTTTCTAGAGCAGAGATGCCGGACTTTGGAGAGCATGGATTTGCCGACGACATCGTATGCACCAAACCTTGCGGTAGGCCGGCGTAGGTCCCTTAATCCAGGTAACTCTGCATTTTTGATTACCAACTCGTCCGCATGCGCAAGTGAGCAAGTGAGGCGATTGGATTAATGCCGGAAGTGCCTTGGAGCTGGGCACCTATTTCGGCATTGCATTTTGGTGGAAATTCGCCAGCTTGAGGCCAACACTCCTCTCCCGAGGTTTCTGCATCTTCCGTCGCTGTTTCTCGGTCAGCGTCCGCTCCCGTCAATTCTCTTGTAGCCAAGGATCGTTTTGGCGATGTGGTGCCGCTCCGGAGTTCTACTGCCCTGCCGAGCGCAGCTCGATTCTGGTGACGCAGGGTTTTCCACTGATGGGTTTTCTGTGCAAGTCAGCTTGCAATCTCAATGCTCCGACCACTTGGCGCAAGTAACTGCGATCGTAGCCTCCAACATCACTGACCTTCAGCACAATTTTATATTGGACGTCAGCTCTTAGAAAATTCCCGCCAATGTAAAGCTAGCAGATCCGCGTTTTCACCAGCCGCAGCGAGTTGATTTGCTAATTGGAGCTGGATTATTTTACGAGCTGCTTTGTATGTGGAAAATTAATTTGTCTCCTGGTTTGCCCTCAACCCAAACTCGGCTCGGTTGGGTCGTTTGTGGAGGCGGAGGTCCTGACAATGGCAAGGTTCTCATGGCTGCTGAGCGGTCGGGACTGATCTGCCCAAAGAGGCCTTTAGATGAGCGGCTCGATCAACTTCTTCGACAGTTCTGGGAAGTGGAAACTTGCACCGATCCAATTGTGAAGGCGTCAAAGGAAGAACTGGATTGCGAGAGTCACTTTGTTAAAAACTTCGTGCGGTTAGAAGGTGGTGCCTATACAGTCAGGTTACCAATTAAACACAACTCCGGTTTATTGGGTGATTCGTACTCACAGGCTCTACGTCGCTTCCAGTCGTTAGAGAGGAAACTGTCTCATCAGCTCGAACTGCGCACTCAGTATTCGGCCTTCATAAATGAGTATCTTAACGTAGGTCCCTGGTTCCGCCGGAGTTGCATCGAGACTGCAAATATTTTCTGCCACATCACTGTGTGCTAAAGAAGGACAGCACCACGACGAAACTTAGAGTGGTGTTCGACGGTTCCGCTGTTACCACCTCCAGTTATTCTTTGAATGACATATTAATGGCTGGACCGGTCATCCAACCTAAGTTTTTTCACATCCTGCTGAGTTTTCGTTCGCATCCGGTAGCGCTGACTGGCGACATTTGTAAGATGTACCGTTGTGTGAGGATGGCGTCGTCTGACAGCTTCTTGCAGTGCATTCTGTGGCGAGATTCCCCTCTGGACTCCTCCAGGATGTTTGTAGCTCCTACAAACATATAAATTGGACGCTGTTACATATGGAACAAAGCCTGCGTCCTATCTATCCGTACGGGCGATGCACCAATTGGCTAAGGACGAGGTGGAAGACTTTTCAGTGGGATCCGAAATCTTGCTTCGAGATTTTTACGTTGATGATCTCATTTCTCGTGGCAGCTCCAAGGAGGAGGTTGTTGGCATTTTAGGGCAGATATCAGCGCTTTTGCCCAAGGGCAAATTTCAGCTGCGGAAATGGTGCTCCAATATCCCAACGTGTTGGACGGCGTGCCTAAAGAGGATCGGGAGTCTTGTCCAACTTTTGATGACGGCAGCAACTTCACGAAAACGTTAGGATTGGCTTGGGATCCTTCCACAGATCAGCTGCTGCTTTCGTTTTCTTTTCTTCAATCCACTTCGAAGCCGTCTCGAAGTTCTGCCCTGTTATTAATAGCGCGGTCATACGATCCCCTGGGCCTTGTTGGTCCAGTGGTTACTAAAGCAAAAATATTCTTGCAGAAGCTGTGCCGAGAGCATCTTTCTTGGGTGAAAGCTTACCTCAGGGTTTTTACACCGAGTGGCAAGAGATCTCCCGTAGCTTCAGTCACATCAACGTGCAGAATTTCCTCGGCTGGCCCTTACGTCTGGAGCACTTGTGGAGATTCATGGATTTTGTGACGCCAGCATTGAAGCCTACAGAGCAAATGTCTACATAGTTTCCAGGTCGCCAGGGGCTGAGAGCCGCCTTCTATGTGCGAAATCTCGAGTATCGCCTCTTAAGACGTTAACTGTGCCGAAGTTGGAGCTGGCTGGAGCGGAGTTGTTGGCGAGAATGATGGCAGAGGTTCATAGCCTAGGCGCTTACAGAGGAAAGTATTTTTGTTGGTGCGACTCTTCAACCGTGTTATCGTGGATTCGAGATGAGCCTGCCAGGTTTAATGTTTTTGTCGCTAACCGCGTGTCAACCATCCTAAATCGGACGAGTTCCATGGAGTGGCGATATGTGCCTACGATGGAAAATCCAGCAGATATCTTGTCTCGTGGAGCCCTTCCTACTGAGTTGATCGGATCCAGACTATGGTGTCAGGGTCCACCCTTTCTGTTAAAGACACAGGAGCACTGGCCTGTGACGGTAGTAGTCGAGAAGCCAGCGTTAGAGCTTCGCCCTTCAGTTTTATTGGTGAAGTCGCCATATACAGACATCGTGGCGACATGCAAGTACGTTAACTCCTTTCCAGCTCTTCAGCGAGTTTTTGCTTACGTCTATAAGTTTGGCAGACGGGTTCGGCATAAAGGAATTACCGTTCATGATCTCAAGGTGGGTACTCGCATGCTTTTGTGGGCAGTTAGCGCTTATTTGGGTGAGGAAATAAGGATGTTGCAGACAAAGGGAATGGTTGCCTCTTCCAGTTCGCTGGCTTCGTTATCCCCCTTTTTGGATCAGTTTGGAGCAGTTTGGATCAGTTTGGATCAGCCGAGCAAAACAGAATATGCATCTCCAATAGTGTTAGTTAAGAAAAAAACAGGTGATTTGCGAATATGTGTGGTTACAGGAAGCTTAATAAGACAATGATTAAAGATAATTATCCATTACCCTTAATTGATGATTTATTGGACACATTAGTAAATAAGACTTTATTCTCCAAATTAGACCTTAAACATGGATACTTTCATGTGTTTGTTGAGAATGAATCAATGAAATATACTTCATTTATGACGCCGCTAGGGCAGTTCGAATTCATGCGGATGCCAATTTATCAATAAAATTTTTGCAGACATGATAAGAGAAGGAAAAGTGGTTATATATATGGACGATATTATGATAGCAAGTAAAAAAATTGAAGAGCTCTTGAGTGTACTTAAAGAAGTTTTTGAAAGATTAACAAGAAACAAATTAGAGCTAAGAATGGATAAATGCGAGTTCCTACAAGAGAGTGTTCAATACTTAGGCATTTTGGTGTCGAGTAAAGGAATACTAGCAAATGATAAAGGAATTGAAGCCATCAGAGATTTTCCAGACCCCAACAAAGTGCATGCAGTTATAAGCTTTTTAGGATTATGTTCATATTTTAGAAGATTCAGAAAGGATTTTTCGAGGATTGCAAAACCATTATATGATTTGTTGAAAACAGATTGCGAATTCGTGTTTGAAGAAAAAGAGTTAGATTGTTTTGAAACGCTAAAAAAGAAGCATATAGAAGCACTGGTACTAGGTTTATATTATTATAAGGATGAGGTAGAATTACATACAAATGCAAGTGCACATGGTTTTGGTGCGGTATCATTACAGAGGAAAGAGAATAAGAAATTGCATCCTATATTTTATTTTTCGAAAGCTACAACGAAAGATGAAGCAAAATATCATAGCTTTGAGCTTGAAACGATAGCCATTATTTAAGCTCTACAAACGTTCCGAATTTATGTGCAAGGTAGACGGTTTAGAATTGTTACTGATTGTAATTCATTGACGTTGACGTTAAACAGAATAGAACTTAACACTCGTATTGCGAGGTGGGCGTTAGAGTTACGACTTATGACGAGTATGACTTTGAGTTAGTTCATAAGTCGGGAAAGCTTATGCAACATGTAGATGCTTTAAGTAGGAATACTAACATATGTGTAGTAGAAACAGTGAGTTTTGAAGACAATTTAGTTATATGTCAAGCGAAATATGAAAAGTTAAAGAAAATTAGAACAAGGTTAGAAAAAGGAGATGACAAAATGTTTGAGATGAGAAATGGAGTAATTTATAGGAAAGCAAATGATGGAAAATTGTTGTTTTATGATCCAGAAGAAAAAGTGACAATGAGTTAGGTCACTTAGGTAGAGATAAGGTTATGGAAGCAATTGTTAGGACGCATTGGTTTGCAAATATGAAAGAGAAAGTTGTTAGACATATTGATAATTGTTTGAGGTGTGTAACGTTTTCACCAAAGTCAGAAAAGGAAGAAGGATTTTTACACAGCATTCCAAAAGGGAATGTACCATTCGAGATCATACATATTGATCACTACGGGCCAGTGGATAAGGGAAGGTCAAATAAACATCTTTTTTTTGTCACAGACGGGTTTACAAAATAAGTTAGGTTATATGCAATAAAAACAACAAACACAAAGGAAGTTATTATAGCATTGAAAGATTATTTTAGATCGTATTGTAGACCGACTTGTATCGTTTCGGATAGGGGCAGTTGTTTTACATCTGAGGATTTTTAGAAATTTTTTGAAGATTATAATGTTAAGCACGTAAAAATAGCAACAGGGTCACCTCAACCTAATGGTCAGGTGGAAAGAATTAATCGGATAATAGGACCGATGATAGCGAAATTGGCAGACTCAGAAAAGGGATTGCATTGGGATACAGTTATTGAAGTTGTTGAGTTTTCATTAAACAATACAAAGCAGAGAAGCATTGCGCAAATGCCGAGCAAAATGTTATTTGGAATCGCACAAAAAGGAAAAATTATAGATGAATTAATGCAAAAGTTAGAAGAATTAGATAATACTGATAATGTTAGGAGTAGAGACGAAATTAGGAAAAAAGGAACAGAGTGTCAAACAAAGTTGCAGAAGGACAATGAAAGAAATTACAATGAGAAAAATAAAGCGAGTTCAGAATACAAGGTAGGTGACTATATCGTGGTTGAGAATTTTGATTGTACTGTTGGCGTTGCAAGAAAGTTAATACCCAAACATAAGGGTAAATTCGTAATAGACAAAGTTTTAGGAAACGATAGGTATTTAATTAAAGATGTTGAAGGTTTTCAATTGTCACGTATTCCATATCAAGGTGTTTGGAGTAGTCCGAACATTAAACATTGGATAGGTAAACGACGATGAAACTCAAATATTATGTAAACTGTTGTAAATAAATAACTAATAGTATCTAAGTCAAAAAGATGTATAAATCGATTGTAAAATATCACAAGATCAGGGGATCTTTTAATGTCAGGACGGCCAAATTGTAGTACGATTGCTACATGATGGATATATATATTAGCTATAAGTGTAGTGCATAGCTGTAAACTATTGTTAGAGTGAGTCGGTGACGTTGCTTGTTGTCGATTCTGGCTCTCTTACTCCCTTGTGCTCTCATCGCTCTCATTGATCTTTCAGCGAATTATGAGGGTTGATGCAGATCGCGGAATGAGAGCGGAGTCAGTCGAACACCAGCAGCGATCCGAAGCAGATCAAATCAGAAATAATAAAATTATATAAAGCAAAATGTTGGTGTTTTTCTTTAAGCGACATTAACTTAATTCCTACACTGTTTTTGTAAACTTTTGCTCGCAACAAATGCCACGGTTAGCTCCCAGAGTTTGGAGGATCGTTTCACCGCATTCATAAATTTAACGTGATTGCCCGAGCCCAGAAATAACACAGCGTGCATTGTTTTATAAATATCTCCTTTATTTCGATAATGTTACAAAAGGGTGAATCTCACCGGCTGCTCGGCTTAGCCGACCGTCCGATCGCCCTCCCGTCGATCCCCGATCACCGCTCCGGGTTGGTGCCAATACATACGCGTTCCTAAAGCTTGCGGCCAGTGGTCTTAGTGCCTGGCGCCGAAACGGCTCACGGTTCCCTCCCTGTAGCTGCTTCTCCTTCGCTGATCCTGTCGCTGCTTCTGTTGCTGCTTCCATTGCTGGTCCCGTCGCTGCTCTTGTCGCTGATCCTGTTGCGGGTTGTCGCTTTTTCTTCTTTGCGGGTGCCGTGGACGTTCGGTATCCTTGGCTCACTTGGATGTGCCCTTTCGCCGTGGCCGGCAGCTGGCTAAACCGAAGGGCCTACCTACCCCGCAGGACACGCCCCCGGTTGCGTTCGCCACTCGCCTCCAAACATCTGCGTGCATACGCTCCGCAGGATCTGTGCATATGCCCCAGAGCATGGATTAGGAATCTATTGACTAAGCAGGGATGTCCCTGCTTGGTTTCACTGTTGGGCTTGAGTTCCCGAGCTGGCTACCCCTCGCTTTACAGGAACACACCTTAACGGTCAGGAATCGAAAAGGGCGTACGCCAGGCCGTTGACCCCAGGTAATCCAGGACCAGCCCAGGACCCAGGGGGTCGCTATCGCTATGACCCCAGGATACCTGTCGTGTCCGGGAATAACCCAACCCGACTGGTTCTACCCTTGGGCTTCAGTTCCGCCGCGGATCCTTGATCCTTTTGCCCACTTGCTCCTTGATTACTACTCCTTGGCTGATTCGCTTACCGGCCGCCGGACTTACCCACAGGGGTCCTTAAGCTACTGATCGCAGATCCTTGCGCACTCCCTTTCAATCCCGCACTTGAGACTGTCGGACTTACCCACGGGGGGTCCTTCAGCCTATACTCCTAATTCCTCCAAGAAAACTTTCCCGCTTGAGTGTCAGACTTACCCACGGGGGACTTTCACTCAACTCTTCCAGCTTCCCTAGAAGACTCGGTCTCGATTTGCTCCAGGGAACCTCCAGGGGGCTTTCTTTATTTGATTCTCCCTGTTTGCCCCGCTTAAGCCTCCGATCCGTATTGTTACTTTTCTGGTCATGGGACTTCGTCCAGATTCATGATGCTGTTGAAAGCTCGTCTTCCAACGGGGAGAGTATGTCGGGTCAAGCAGCCGCCGGAATGTTTGGCCGGCAATAATTTATTGAATTTGTTTATCTTGTAAAGAACTGTTGTAGCAGGATTGCTACATGATGGATATATATATTAGCTATAAGTGTAGTGCATAGCTGTAAACTATTGTTAGTGTAAGTCAGTAAGTAAGGTTCTGGCTCTCTCACTTTCTTGTGCTCTCATCGCTCTCATTGCTCTTTCAGCGAATTATGGGGGTTGATGCGGATCGCGGAATGAGAGCGAAGTCAGTCGAACACCAGCAGCGATCCGAAGCCGATCAAATCAGAAATAATAAAATTATATAAAGCAAAATGTTGGTGTTTTTCTTTATGCGACATTAACTTTCCAAATAAACAATTGACTAAAACCAAAATGGACGTTAGCAATGCATCAATTGCCCAATTAAAAAAGTGGTTAGGTGTGTTACGGCTACCAACAACGGGAACAAAGCGCGAATTAATATTTCGTTTGGGTAAAATGTCAACGAAATCGCTTAATTATCTGGAAACGATTATTTATCAAGAAGAAGACGGCGATGGAAGCAACGGTGAAGACGAATATGAAGAAGATTTGAAATTAGAGAACAACGAAGAAAACAACGCCAAAGCTGGAGGCGAAGAAGGAGTCAAAAACAACGACAAAGCTGAAACTGAAGGAAAAGCTGGCGATAAAAATGAGAACAAAAGTGGTGGCGATCGAAGCGGAAAAGACGGAGGCAAAAGAAACAGCAAAGATCCTTGCGCACTCGCATTGAATCCCGCACTTGAAGGACTTTAGCACCCCCACGGAGGGTCTTTCATCCTATACTCCTAATTCCTCCAAGGAAACTTTCCTGCTTGAATGTCAGACTTACCCACGGGGGATCTTTCACTCAACTCTTCCAGCTTCCCTAGAACACTCGGTCTCGATTTGCTCCAGGGGATCTCCTTATATAGTGCCAGAGGCGCCCGTTAATCCTTATAAATCTCGCTTCCTGCCATTAATCCTTCGCTACTCGGCTCTCGCCGTTAACGTTCTTCCCGCCGCATGTCTATCGGCGGGCTTTCTTTATTTGCTTCCCCCCGTTTGCCCCGCTTGGCCCACCGATCCGTATTGTTATTGTGCTGGTCACCGGACCTCGTCCAGATAGCTTACTCGCTATCAATCTCAATTTGAGATTTTGGACCAGAGTTGGCGGGCCATCCGACAGTGATGCCTGTGATGTCCCTGTGACCAGGGACCCAGATGAGGCTTATGTCCTACTGATTTTCCATCTTGTGGAGAGATGTCCTGCAGCCTGAGACTGTTTTGGAGTTGATGAGGATCGAGATGATCGATTTTATAGACGCTTGGTTTCACTGTGTATATTGACTCCTCTTAGTGTGGAGTTATGTGTGTTTAGGTATCTTAATGCTTCGCTTATCACGTCAGATTGGAATACGCTACAGTGATTGGGTAGTGTAACATAACACTTTTTGTAGAGGCTTTAATGCCTAGTCATTGTTTATCCCTCCTCCGACTTTGATGTATAGTTTTGCAATGAGGAATCTATCTGGAATGAGGGTCTGGAAGGGTGGAAGGGGGTACTCCCTGTACCGGGGGTACTCTTGTTGCTTTCACCTTTAGTAAAGGATCTTGATGCGTATGCAACTGGAACCTGTAATCCATTTTTATTTTGAGTTAGTACTGCTCCACAAGCGTATTTGCTAGCATCTGTAATTATGCAAAATTCTTTGCCAAAATCTGGGTATTGCAACAGAGTTGGGTTTATTAATGCTGATTTTAGATGTTCGAAAGCGTTTTGACATTCTGTTGTCCATTCGAATTTTACATTTTTCCTACATAATCTTGTTATGTGACGGGAGTATTCTGCAAAATTCTTTATGAAACGTCTGTAATAATTGCAAAATGCAACGAATCTTCTAGCGCTGTCCACATCATGTGGGACTGGGTAATTTTGAATGACGTCGTATTTTTTGTCGTCGGGCAAGATTCCTTTATTTGTGCATTTATGTCCTAGGAAGGTGACTTCATGCATGAAAAATGAACATTTTTGGGGATGTAACTTTAGGTTGTGTTTCCTACATTTCTCGAAAACATCAGTTAGGTTCTTGAGCATGTGGTTTTCGGAACAACCTATGACTATTAAGTCATCCATGTAAAGAAATGCTTGGGAAGGCTCCAATCCAGAGAAAGCTATAGTCATCATTCTTTGAAAGGAGTTTGGTGCTATTTTTAAACCGAATGGTAATCGCGTGAAACGATATGAACCATTGTTCGTTGAAAAGGATGATATATCTCGTGAATTTTTTTCGAGTTCAATTTGGTGAAAACCGGACATTAAGTAGAGACATGAGAAATACTTTGCTCTACCTAGTTGATCTAAAATGTCATCAATTCTAGGGAGTGGAAATTTATCAGATAAGAGTTTTTGAAGTGAAACTTCTTATACGACGCCGGAAAATGTTGCGTTAAACGTTTAACGCTCCAGTGGAGGGGGAATAGCGTTGAACGCTTAACGCAACTCGGAAGGAGAAGAGGAAAAGAGAAAGATAGAGTGCGAGAGAGAGAGAGAGTGAATGAGAGTAAGGTATCGCCAGGCGCATGCGCTGCTATGGCGATACACGTAGCGCGTAACAGCTGCCTAGACTAATATTAGTGCCTATGCGTGAGTGCATCAAGCGTCCTATGTGTCGAAAATTCTTTTTCTTATTCTTATCTCGTATTTTGTTATTAAAGTGTTTCCCATAATTAATTCGTGTTCTATATAATATTGACGCACTACTTGTAGTATTAGTACAGTGAATAGTGATTCAAACAAACAATAAAATGAATGACAGTGAAAATTCGCATAACACAGCGGATTCCAGGTTATGTGGTGGTACGTTTCTCTTGAATATTTCAATTGTCCATAACAGATGCACCTTGTGGATCATATCATCTTGAAATTAATATCAATTGGATTGGCAAAAATTTTAATGGTTTGATTTTGAATTGATTTTACAGCGGAAAAAGGCAGTGCAGCCGGTGTTTTAAGAGGAGGGAACAGAGCACAATATTATCGTGAATACCGAGCACGAAAGAAAGCAGAACTTGGACTTTGCTTTATAATAAATTTATAAAATGTGAATTGAAGAAAGTGTTGGTCACTCCACCTTATTTTTATCCTTTCCCTCCCGCTATTTTTCTTTTATACGAAATAATATGCATTTTTTGGAATATCGCTAAGAAGTTTCACTTCTTTCGCGCGTAGAGACTCCACGCACACAATTTTTTTATTAATTTGACGATAATCTATTACTAATCGCCATTTTTTATTTTCTGAATTTGGGAGTGACTTTTTGGGTACTAGCAAAAGTGGGCTATTATTATTATTAAGGTGATACAGAGGGTTCTACTATTTTATCATTAATGAGTTTTTGGACTTGTCTTTGAATTTCGTCTTGTTGACTATGAGGGTTTCTGTAATTTTTTGTATATACGGGTTCATCATCACTTAATCTCAGTTTTTGTTTATAGAAATTATTTGTAGTGATCGCTTCGGTTTCTAGTCCGAATACATCACTATACTGGGTGCATAATTTTGTAAGTTGATCATTGAATTGAGGTGGGAAGTTTTTTGTAAGTTGGGATAAGACAGTTTTTTTACGGTTTTCGGGGTCTGTTTTTACTACATCGTAATTTGAAAGTGGTTCATGATGAATATTTTTAATATCAACTACCTGATCTATATTTGTGGTATTTAGTAGTCTTACATATGCATTCTGGACTATTGCTATGGTATTTGCTATATAGATACCTTTATGAATCTCTTGATTCATAATCAATACACTACTTTCTTCGGAATTTATCTTAATTTTTCGGATGACTTGGGATCTTGCTGGCAGAATTAGGGAGTTGTTACCAGAACTGTATGTTATCGGAACATAAATTGGATATTTGAGATTATTTGGTCTAATTATAAGCCAGTCTTCAGAAGGCTTGAAGTCCAATTGACAATTGTACCTTTTGATAAAATCTATTCCCAGTATCCCATCACAAGGAATAGCGAATTGCACATTTACTATATGGAAATCATGTGGGATGATGTATTTAGAAGTCTGAATTTCAATAGAAGTTATGCCTTTTGATTTGGTAACCTCTTGGCTTATACCCTGTATGTTTATGATATGATCATCTTGAATGTTTTGAAAATTATCCGAATTTTCCTTTAATATGGAAATTTCTGCACCTGTATCTAGTAGAAAAATTAATTCTTTTCCTGTTGCTGCGTTTATGAAACTAACGAATGTACTTTGACTGAGATTTATAGTGTGAATCTTGTTATTTTTTACTGACGTGTATCTAAAGGTGTTTGGGAGTTTTCCGAATTCGTTTGGGCTATCCTTATATTGTTATGTTGGTTGTTATTATTATTATTGTTATTATTGTTGTTTCCCCCACGGCTATTTCCGCCGCGGTTGTTTCCACCACGGTTATTTCCGCCGCGGTTGTTGTTTGTGTAATAACTGTTATTCTGGTTACTGTTATTTCTGTAGTAGCCATTGTTTTGATTATAACCGTTATTCTGGTAATATCTGGTATTATTATAATTACCTCGATTATTACCTCTACCGCGATAATTGTTTCTGAAATTATTACCGCGAAAATTATTTCCTCGTTGGGTGTATAATATTGAATTGGTATTACCTGTCATTTCAGTACTGCATTGTATGTACTTTGTGACGGCTTCATTCATAGTTATGAAAGTGCCTGCTTCCAATATTGTTTTGAGGCGGCCATGCTCACAGTTTTTAACCATTGTGGTTATGGCCTCCTTGGTACTGAATTTGTCAGCGTGTTCGGCCGATAGACCTTCGTCAATGTACGAAGCTTCTAGGAGCTTTCTTAGGTTGTCTATTTCCGTCGTGAATTTTTCTGCAGTTTTGCCTTTCTGGGTTGTTTTCGCCATTTTGGCTTTAATTATGTTCTGGTTTCTCCGACTATAGTGCCTTGTAGTTTTCTGATTATTGCTTCTATTGTTGTTTCATTTTGGACTCTGTATAAAGTTGATCCAATTATTTTGGATTTAATTACTTCTACAGCCAAATTCTCGAATGTGCCTTTCGTTAGGTTAACTAACCTCAAAGCTGTTATAAATCTTTGAAGGTGTAACCTTTGCCCGTTAAATTCAGGGATGGCATTCGATATTTCTCTAATGTATGCCCTTTGGGCAATGCTCTCGTCAGCCATTGTGGTTGGTTTTAATTCTACAATGCTGTCGTTAAATTCAGAGTCGGACAAGTCCTGGTCTGATAATTCAGATTGAATAAGGACTGCCGGAACCGTAAGGTTGTTAATATCGCTTTCTTCTATTTCTTGTTGGTCAATAACTTCTTTTGATTCTGGTTCGTCACCAGCTTCAATTGTTATTGAAGTATTTAGAATAGTAGGTATTGAAATATCGAGCTTGAACCTTTCTTTAACAGAAGTTAGATTAGATCTTAGTCTGATCAAAAACTTTGATACTCGAGACCAGTGATCCCGATTTAACTTTTCTCTGTGTTCATATATTAATATTCGCGCTTCATTAAAGCATTTAACTAATATTTCTACGTGTTTATTGACCGTTGTTTTTTGTATCGGTCTATTTTGTGTTAGTGACTTATGAGATTTGTCAAATTCTGCTTTAATGGTTGATAGTTCCTTTGATAATTCATTCCATTCCATTATATTATGGGTGTGGATTATCTTTTTGAAACCATAATCACAATTGTTCTACCTAAAAGTAGATGCTCGTCTATTCTTGATTTCACTAGCACACCCGGAACGGTTGTTAATACTATTCCTTTTTGGGTTGCAGTGCAGTGAAACAACGGTGAAACATGGCAGTTAAATGTTTCTATATAAAGTATTTCTAGCTCATACACACTAACTGGGGTTGTCGATACTAACTGCCTGATCCTTTCTTTGAAATAGGGGTCCTTTTCATATGTTTTTTCTATGGCTCTCTGAGTACTCATACTTGAATTATTTTCTTTTTAAACTTTCTTTATTTTATTTATTTTTTTTTTTTGATTTTATTTTCATTGTACGTAAAGATAGGATTATTCATGATCATATGAAATCGTTTTTTTTTTTGTATATATCATAGGTGCATTCTTAATATATCAGCATTTGGCATGGAGCGTTTTTATTATTTTTTTTTTTTAAATGTATGTCGTAGAATGGTTAGTTTGTCCATAGTACATGTGCGTACAGCTTTGGTGTGGCGACACATTGTCTAGTAGTTGTGCGTCATGTGCGTACAGCTTTGGTGTGGCGACACATTGTCTAGTAGTTGTAGAATGCACAGCAGCTGAAAGGGAAAAAGGGACACACTCTGCTGCTGAGCATGGTCTGATCGGAGAGCGCGGACTGAATGCAAGAAACAGAGATGGCAATAGACTTTGCAGAAATGATGAAATTAGAAACAACTCTGTGTTACGCAGGTCAGTTTGGATGCGTCTCTTGCAACGAGCAGAACTTGCTGTGCAAACTTACTGAAAATATGGAATCGTTGGAGGGATCTCTGTCATGTATAAAAATTAATTTTTATTTTTCGTTATTTTTTTTTTATATTTTGTCCAGATCGATAGCCTGGCTTTTATTAATCGCTCTTTTTGCTATACATTTATTGTGAAAAATGTATGCTTTATACAAAATGAATGCAATCAAAATAAATACAATAATTGATAAAAGGATATTTGTCAATTCGGTGTTAGTAGTGCTGGACTCAATTTTATTTATTACATTTGCTGTGGAGTCCACTTGTTTTACATCTACTAAACCCATTTTGGGTATTTTCTCTCGAATTGATATATAAATTTTTTTGTAAATTGTATGATTTAATTTATTATTTATTTGCCATTCAATTTGGCTCATTTAAAGACTTGTCTTATTTGGCTATATGCATATTGCGTTTATTTATATTTTTTTTTTTTATAAAACCTGCCTATAATTTTTTTTTTATATATATATTAGTTGTTTTTCTTGGTTGTTCATTATTTTTTTTTTACATAAAAACCTGCCTATTTTTTGTATGGTTTTCAGGCCACACGCTAATCGGGCAACTTTAATGCCGCTCAATTTTACAAATGATTCTTTATACTAAAAAAAAAATATGCATCGCAGTGCAATACAAAAAAATATGCAACGCAGTGCATGGAGAAAAAAAAATATTGCGCTCGTGGTAGCGCTGTCGGTTCACTGATCCGGGCTTAGCTTGAAGCGCTAAGCGGGGCCGGTGGATCAACAACTCAACGACTGGACAGTTGAGTTGTTGATCCTTCTGCGATGGGGATCCTTCGATGTCCTTTAGAGTCCTGTCACGGTCGCCATGTTGTATTCGGACGAAGGCTCCCCAGATTTGTTGTTGTGTTGTCGTAAGTATTTAACTACATCAGTTGGGTTTAGGTTGTTTTAGTATAACTTTATTTAATGTCTGCTGGTTATTCGGAGCAGCCGTTGTTGCCGCTCCGAGCTCATGGGAGTTTCTGAATTTACAATTATACTTATGAGTTAAAGGAAGTCTAAAGTCTCGTAGCTGCGCTGCCCAAAGCGGCAGCGGAGAGACGTTTATGTATTTCTTAAATATTTATATATGAATATATATTTATGTTATGTTCGCTTAGGCGGAGGTATGTGGACATGCATAAGGTCCACTCGTGTTACGTATATGCGGACATATGCACTTTTCGGCGTGCAGCAAAGACACAGCGGGCGATTCATATTTCGGTGCACTTAGGTTTATGACCGAGACCTTGGACAACATAAACACTGCGACAAAGTGTTACAGTGTGTACCCTTTAAGTACTCTTGGTACAGTGGGTGGTCGATATATATATATAATATTAATAGTGCATATATGTGCATATTACAGTATGGCATTTAGTGCTTCAGTTAGGGTGAATCGTAGTAATACATAGTGATGAGGCTCGCTGTATTTTTTCCAGCATCTTAAGGACATTTTTCTTTTTCGCGGCGAGGGGGGGGGGTCGAGGGGCTAGGGTTTGTATTGGCTGCTGAACAGAACTAGCTATTTTTTGCGCATTTACTGAAAATGTTTTATCTAGTTCGTTCCGAAGTAAACGGCTAAAAAATTCACTAGCCACTTTCATTCGGTTTGATTCCCGGAAACAATTCATTTAAACGTCATAAAATTTATTCATAGTAATTTGGATGCAGTGGGCCAAAGACCAAAAAAAAACGAACCTATCTTTAGTAGAATTTTTTTAATTAAGAAATTAGGAAATAACCTCACTTTAGAATTTATTTCCAATTTAGTGGATATAATATAATTAAATATAATAAGTAAATATATATAAGTAAATATAATATAATTGTCGTCTCTCGAGGTGGAAGTTGCCTTCAACATACGGCGGCGATGGGGCAACCCGCCTCTAATACACAAGCAAATGTGTGTGCGTATAAACGTATGTTTTATTCTGGCAGGGATTACAGGTTAGAGACAGAAAGGGTGATAATATTACAAATATCTTACCGCAGTATAACCTCCCACACTCTATGGCATCGACGACAAATTCACCGCACGCGCCATTATAATCTATCCTAGTGTGCCCAATCTCTTCATGAGTGCACAATAACAAAATTCTAATTAAATACTATCTATCGATAATCGATCCGCGACATCCCCACCTCCGTGAAGAACTTCTTCACTCAAATCCAAAGCCGCCAACTTTGAAGCGGGGCGCATTATCCAGCGAGTCCGATCTCCATCCATAATCCTAACGCGGGCTCGTCTGACCTTACCATCCGTTCCAGCAAAGGTCTCCTCCACGACGCCTTTCCGCCAGTCTCGACGCGGAACAGCTGGATCGCAAACGAAGACGATGTCTCCTCGTTGAATCGGCTTCTCCGGCGTGGGTAGGTACTCTAAGACCTACCTCTTCCAGAATCGGTTCCTCAATATCCTTGCCACGCGCCACTGCTTCCGCGTAGCTCCTTCCTTGACGAGGCCTCCATCCAGGCCGCGGGTATCCGATGGGCAAGCTGCTCCCTTGAGGAGATCATTGGGAGTAAGAGGGGCTTCCTGGTCCGCACTCACTGGCAAATGACTGAGAGGACGAGAATTAACGACATTCTCCGCCTCTATCAGGAAACTCTCCAGGAGGTGCTCCTTCGGCGCCACTTCCTTCACTGTGTGGCGTAGCACCCTCTTCACGCACTGTACCATTCGCTCCCAGACTCCACCCTATGACGGCTTCGCTGGGCAGTTGAAGATCCATTCAATTCCCTTGCTTGACAGCTCCGACTGGATCCTCTAGGGTTCGAAGATCTCCGCAAATCTCTTGGCCTCTCTGTCGGCTCCAACGAAGTTCCTGCCATTGTCGCTGCGCAGTCTATGTACAGGCCCTCGACGGCAGCTGAAATTCCTGATTGCAAGTATGCAGGAATCAGTGGTCAGGTCATGCGCCAGTTCCAGATAAATCGCCCTGGTCGTCAGGCACGTAAACAAGGCCACCCACCGTTTCTCTTGGTGCCGAGCAACAGTCACTAGCAGCGGCCCAAAGTAGTCGAGGCCTGTGCTCTTAAACGGCAAGCCATTGGCGTCCAAACGATCATCTGGCAGGGGTCCCATAATCGGCGGCATCGCCCGTGTTCTGTGCAGCTTACACTCGCTGCATCCCGAGATTACACTACAATGCACTCTCCGCAGTCTCGTAATCCAGAACCTGGTTCGGATCTCCGCCATCGTAGCATCCACGTTTTGATGCTTCATCCTCACATGGGCGTCGCGCACAATCATCTCCGTGAGACCATGCCGGTGGGAGAGGATCACTGGCCTCCTGGCGCTGTACGTATACATAGCGCCGCATCGATCCTGCCATACGCTCGCAGGATTCCATTGCCATCTAGGTATGGCGCCAGTCCACAAATGTTGCTTCCTTTAGCGACGTCCAAGCCCTTCTCTGCGGCCTGCATCTCATCGGGGAACGCCTCACGTTGTGCTCTACGGACTAACAAGTCCTCAGCTGCTTCACACTGAGCTACATTGAGGCCGTAGTTCTCCAGCTCATATCGATGTCCGCGGCATCGTCGTATGAACCTTAGGACTCAGACCGTAGTCCTCAGCAATCACCTGTAGCATGAGAATCTCTCCAGCGATATAAACGGGTCACTCGCGCCAACAAGCACGAACTCAGTCGGCATCTCCTCTTCGTCTTCTGCATCCGCTTCGACCAGTTGCCCGCTGGTCTCCTCAGGAATGCCGGTCCTCTTAACTAGCGTGACTCCTCGCTTAGGTCCACGCTGCGTTGCGCCCGAGTTGCATCATCTGCCAGGTTGTCGGCGAATGGTAGCCATCTCCATTGGGCCACCTTCGTTGACTCCAGAATCTCGGCTACTCCGTTCCCTACGACCTGCTTGTAGCGCCTGTGTTTGCTGCCAATCCAACGCAGCACTGTCTTCGAATCCGTCCATAGTACAGTCTCTGCAATGGACACACTTTGGTCCTGTCTGACTGTGTCCATCAACCTCGTTCCTACAACTGCTACCTGCAGCTCCAACCGTGTAATCGTCATCGTTCGCATCGGTGCACACTTCGTCTTTGCGCACACGAACCTCACTTGCACATCGCCGTCCTCATACGTGGTCCTCCAGTAGACCACTGATGCGAATGCCGACTGACTCGCATCTACAAATACGTGCATCTCGATAGTCTTCACCAGTCCGGATCCAAAGTAGTGACGTGGGCTCCGAAAACGTTCCACTTTCTCCATCTCTTTACGCCAATCCATAAAGGCGTTGTACATCTCAGCCGGTAGTGGTTCATCCCATGAGATCTTCCCTCTCCAGACCTCTCGCAACAACAACTTCGCTGTTATCATTAGGCAACACAGGAATCCCAAGGGGTCGAACGTTGACATGACCATACTCAAGAATTCCCTTTTTGCGGCAATTCTCTTCCCATCGGACAAGACGGGGCGACTTTGTGGTACTTCACTCGAAACCTGAAGTCGTCCGTGACTGGCTGCCACCGCATTCCCAAAATCGTTTGCTCGGCCTCACACCATCCAATACACTGGGCGTGATCACTGGGTCCAAGGATCCTCTCCACTGTAGGCGAACTGGACGAAAACTTGCAAAGCTCAAAACCGCCTTCTGAATGTATCTTCTTCACTCTTCTAGATACTTCGATAGCTTCGTTCTCTGTGGCGAAGCTGTCCACATAGTCATCCACGTAGTGGTAGTCCACGACGGCCTTGACTGCTCTGGGATCCAAATCCAGGAATCGCTTGGTATTCACTGTCTTCACATGTTGCGCCGCACTTGGTGAGCATGCAGCTCCAAAGGTCATCACGCACATCTCGTAGACGTCGGGGTCCCGTTGGTCATTCCCATCTCTCCACAGAAATCGTTGCGCACATCTATCTTTGGGTCGGATCAGCACCTGGTGAAACATATCCTAAATGTCGCTGCAGACTCCGACGGCCCCTTCCCTAAACTGGAAGAGGATAGATGCCAAGGCCTTATAGTGTTGCGGCCCCTTGCTCAGCGCAGAATTCAGCGATACTCCTCCAACTCGTGCCGCTGCGTCGAATACTACTCGGATCTTCCCTGGCTTGTTGAGATTCTCCACTCCAAAATATGGCAAGTACCATGTTCTATCGCTTCCCGTAGAGATCTCCTGTCGTTCCAGACGCCGAGCGTATCCCTTGTCGACATAATCATTGAAAATCCGTGAATATTCTTTCTTCTCGATGTTGATCAATCTATTGTACCCCATATCATAACTACGTGGCAGCACAATGTTATCCGTTTTCCACAATAATCCCGTCTGGTATCGGCGGCCAATTCGCACTGTAGTGTCCTCCAAGATCTTCTGAGCCCTCACGTCGTCGCTGGCTGCGGCCGCTGGCGCCCCCTTCACACCGAAGTTCTCGATCTCGAAGTAGTCCTCGACGATCCGTTCCACGTTATCATCAAACGACGTGGCTAGCAGACAAGACCTCGGTAATGGCGTGTCTCGCCGTCCTTCTACAGGCCCAAAAACAACCCATCCTAATTCGGTTGCGGCCGCGTACGGTCCCTCGCTGGCAAACCATCTCTTTAATGGCAGTCCTAGATGCCCAGTCCTACATGCCCATGGTCTTCGCTTGCCTGTTCCACTAATCTGCAGACGTACCACGTTAGTAGGCACCCTTGTGGCCCTGCCTCCGAACTATTAAACATTCAGCTGACGACGAACTCCTTGTACGCTTAGCTCTGCATCCAGCTCGTTGTCGACCATCGTCACCGAAGAACCTTCATCCAGGAGAGCGTACGTATCCACCTGCTTCCCACCTCCGTATAGCGTCACCGGCAATACACGGAACAGAAGTCTTTCTCGGTCCTCGTCGACACAGGTCAAATTTCTCTCCGGCGTCGCAGAAGCATCCACGGATGAGGCTGCTCCTTCATTTACTCGGACGCCTTCCCTCGGTCCGACTGCTTCCGGTTGTAGCTTCTCCAATTGCCGCCTCGCTGTGACGGTCTCCTGAAGCCTTCATTGTTTGCCTCATGAAGAAGACGGTGATGCTTCCTCCTGCATCCATTCACGGGGCACTCTCCTGACGCAGCGCAGGATCCAGTCATATGCCCGCTTTGCAAGCACATGAAGCAAAGGCATTGTCTTCTTCTGGGTGTGGCTCCAATAAATCGTAAGCAGTCCCGAACTGCATGTTATCCAAGGCCTTCACATATTGGACAATTCCTGCGGCCGCTCTCCTGTTGATCGTCCTGCTCTCGGTCGATGCTGGCATGAAGCAATCGACGCCTTGGCTCATTTCCATCAATGTCCGCCACCACGCAGACCACATTGGCTAGTTTCGTCAACCACGAACTAACGTCCACAATAGTCGGATAGGGCTGAATAGTTGCAGCGGGCCTTGCCCAGTCCACTCGTTTGCTTATTGGGAGCTTGGCCACAAGGTCTTTCATCAGCATAGGGTTACCCAGGTGCTGCTCTGCCTTCGCTGACTGTAGGAAAGCCTTGAGGTTGCTGACATGTGTGGCGAATGCGACGAGCTTTCCTAGATTGTGTTCCGTAATTGCGGGCACATCTCGAATGCTGTTGAGCTGGCTGCGTATTAGTTGCTCCGGTCGGCCGTATCTGAAACGCAGCTGCTCCACCGCTCAGATACCAGGAGACCAGGGCCAGGAGTGCGTCATTGGGAACGCTGCTGCAACAGCGGAAGATGTCCTCCTTCCAACGCACCCGGAAAACTTGCTGGAAGAAGACGATTCCATCCATCCAGACGATTGAAGTTTAGGGCAGAAAGGTCCGGTTCGATGAAGGTTGAGGGCTGGCCGCCATTTAGAAAATGAGCCGGAGTTATCATATCTAGGTCCGCAGGATTTTCTGAAATCGACACAAGTAATCTAGAATTAATGATTGAGGATATGCGGCACAACAAAGTCCTCAATTCCTCGAAGCCAAGATTTACTGGACCAACTGCCCGGAGGAATAAACCGTCACTCGATAGATTCCGACAAGCAAAAATTGTGCAGAGAAGTCTGGTGATCCTGGTTGCGGAAATGGATTGCCTTCCTACTGAAGCAGATGAATACGCTAATATAAAATTTGATAGGGCCCTTATTCTGACACCCTGCCGTGTAGAAAAACGGTCCATTAAAAAAAATGTACACCTGTTACATCAAAACTTTGGAATCCTTTAACTGTCTCGGTCGAAAGATCAGCCATAACATGCTCCAGTAGACAAGTCTTAGCGTGAAAGCTTAGTAAGCTGTAACGAACTGTTTTGCTATGTTTTGCTCGCAACAAACGCCGCGGCTAGCTCACAGAGGTTAAGGGTACGTTCCACCGAATTTATAGATTCGACGTGATTGCCCGAGCCCAGAAATAACACGGAATTGCTTCTTTTCAAATAAATCCCCTTTATTGTAATTAATTTTCAAAGCAATAAAGAGAATCTCACCGGCTGTCTGGCTCAGCCGACCGACCGCTCGCCCTCCTGTCGATCCCCGATCCCCGCTCCGGGTTGGTGCCAATACGCACGCCCTCCCAAAGCTTGCGCTCGGCAGGTCGTGCGGTCTTGGTGCCTGGCGCCGAAACGGCTCTCGGTTCCCTTCGTTTGGACTCACGGACTCTGGTTGCGGGGCCTGTGTTGCTGCTTGTCGTCTTCTGCTGCCGCTGCCGTTGCCGCCACTACACCAGGATACCTGTCGTGTCCTTGAATAACTCCACCCGACTCTTTTACCCTTGGGCCTCAGCTTTGCCGCGGATCCTTGATCCTTTTCCCCTTGCTCCTTCCTCGATGCGCGTACCGCCGCCGGACTTACCCACAGGGGGTCCTTAAGCTACTTTTCGTATATCCTCGCTCACTCGCTTTTATAGCCCGCACTTAGGACTGTCGGACTTACCCACGGGGGGTCCTTCAGCCTGTACTCCTAACTCTTCAAGGAAGCTTTCCAACTTGAATGGCAGACTTACCCACGGGGGGTCTTTCACTCACTCTCCCAGCTTCCCTAGAAGACTCGGCCCCGATTCGCTCCAGGGGCCCTCCTTATATAGTGCCAGAGGCGCCCGTTAATCCTTGCAAATCTACTTCCTGCCGTTAATCCTCCGCTCATTCACTTTCTTCGTTAGCTTTCTCCAAGCCCGCCGTCTTTCTATCGGCGGGCTTTCTTTATTGTTCCCCCCCGATTGCCCCGTTTGGGCCTCCGATCCGCATTATTTTTGTGCCGGTCATCGGACTTCGTCCCGATACCCCGCGATCCGACCCTGGACAGTCAAAATGCATTTCTGTGTTTTTGTGCATTTTGTAAACACAGCTGCGCGGTCGCCGGCCGCTCCGTTCCCCGCCGTCCCCGCTGTTTCCTTCGAGCTTCGAGCGCGGCCGCGGGGGCCCGGCCGGGACCGTTACGTTCCACGGTGATTCCTCCTCCTCCCTCTTTCGTGCGCGACGCCGTGCGAGTTCCTCTTGCCCCCGCTGCTGCCCCCGCATGCCGTCTGTGCTCGACGCATTTCTCCCTTTCCGCTTTTCTAAACACAGCAGCGCTGGCCCATTCGACGCTGCAGTGCTGACTTGCTTGTTCCCCCCCCCGCTGCTGACCCTCTTGCCACCTGTCTTGGCGTGTGGGAGATCTAATTTCCTCACACTTCCCCCCTTCTTCGGGAACGACAGAAGCTTTATGGTTCCAGCTTCATGTTTGTTTTTGTTTTTGCAAATATTTTGTGATTTTTTTTTTCCTCCTTGAAGTACCTTGCTGCTACCTTCGCAATCGTCTTCCTTCCGCCTAAATGACCCGCTGTTGGTGCGTCGTGGATCTCCTTCAGCACCTGTTGCCTCATGTTCATCGGCACACATAATTTCCACGATGCCACTTCCTCGCTCCCGGCTCTGTGTGGAACATGTCGGTAAATCAAACCTGCCTCCTCGACGTATTCCGGATACTTCTGTGGGTTTTCCTTTAGTTTCTTCTTCAGCGAGCCTATCCAAACGCATTCCGCGTCTTCGGTTGCTGTGGCACTCCTCAGCTTCTCCACAATCGGCATCCACAAAGTGCATCCGCGACTACGTTCAGCTTGCCTTTCCTGTAGCTGATTACGTAATCGTATTGCTGCAACTCGAAGACCCATCTCGCGATCCTTCCAAGTGGGCTCTCTATGTTGTTTAACCACTTCAGCGCCATGTGATCCGTTATCACGTCGAACTGGTATCCCTCCAGGTATGGCCTCATTTGCCGAATTGCCCAGATTATTGCTAGACACTCTTTCTCTGTTGCCGAGTAGTTCTTCTCCGCGCCTATTAGCGTTCGGCTGGCGTAAGCGACCACTCGCTCGCCCTCATCCGTGTCCTGCGTCAGCACTGCGCCTACGCCGTAATCGCTGGCGTCTGTTTGCAGTACAAACTTCATCGTGAAGTCTGGGCATGCCAGCACCGGGTCCTCTGCTAAACGTGACTTTAACTTCTCGAACGCTTCTTGTTGTCTCGACGTCCACTCCCACTTCGTTCCCTTTCGCAGGAGGTCGTTCAACGGTTTTGCGACCCCAGCGAAATCGGGAACGAACCGTCGATACCACGACGCCATCCTATGAACTGCCGTACTCCTTTCACGTTTGTCGGTGGTTCCGATTCCGTGATCGCTGCAACTTTTCCCGGATCCATACCAATTCCTTGACTCGTTATCCGGTGGCCCAGGTACAACAGCTCTTCCCTGAAGAAGTGGCACTTCTCTGTGTTTATCCTTAGGTTCGCCGCCTTCAGTCGTCGGAACACTTCCTTCAAAATTTTGCCTCCCTCAATTGCTCCAAAATGAAATTTATTCTTGGCATCGGGTACGCATCTTTCACTGACTTTGCGTTTATCTGCCGAAAGTCGACGCACATCCTCCACTGACCCGTCTTTTTCTTCACCATGACAATGGGTGAGCTGTAGGCGCTGTTTGAAGGTTCGATGCATCCCTTCTCCAGCAGTTCTTCCACCTTTCCATTGATTTGGAAGAGCCCCCCTGTATTTTGGGGTTCTTTGGGTAATATCTTTGTTTAATTGGGATGTCGTCCTTCATTGTGATTTTATGCTGGGTTATGTTTGAACAACCCTTCTGATTTGTGAACGCCGCCAGCTCTTCTTCGATGAACTTTCTGTCCCGCTCGCGCTCCCATTCCTCCGAGGGTCCCGCTATGGCTATGGACAACCTATCCTCCAGGCATCCGCTCCATCTTTCTCTTCTCGGGATCGTGACTTGGTGGCCTGCGCAGTTGATTGTTGTGCCGAATTCTGCGAGGAAATCCCATCCAAGCACCGCGCTGTCTCCCATGCCTGGCAACACTATCATATTTAAATCCTTTTTCTTGTTGCCAAAGCTTACAGTTGTTAGGAGTACCATTTGAGTCTCTATGTGGCTCCCGTTGGCCAACTTTACCAGTCTCCTTGCTTTTTTCCGTTCTCCGGCAATTCCCGGGTCCTCTGCTAGCTTTTCTGAAATGAAGCTAGCCGTTGCCCCGGTGTCCACCATGGCCCTCGTTTCTGCTCCTCCGACCTTGATGACTGCCTCCAATTGCTGATCGTCTCCTGTTAATCTTCCAACTAGTTCTGAGAGGCAGCACCTCGCGATCTCCGCCTTCCTCTCTATGGCTGGGATCGCTGCACGTTTCCCGCTCTTTGGCAGCATTCCGTGCTTCTCACCCCCACTGCGCCGCACATCCTGCAGAACAAAATTCTGGGGTTCCTGCACCCGCTGGCCCAATGGCCCATGCCTCCGCATCTGTTGCACGCCTGTGCTGGGTTTTCTACGTGTCCCTGTCCAGGCGTCGCTGCCCGCCATCTCCTGTCTACCGCTGGGGACTGTCTATTGAAGACCTCCTCTTCCAAAGCCAGCTCCTCGAATTCTTCGGCTAGACCCATGACCTCCTCGAGTGATGCACATGCGTAGGGTCTCATGAACATTTTCATGCGTGGCATGCAGTTCTCCACGAGCCTATCGATGACCTCCTATGTGGACTTTCCTAACGGCTTCATTAGCGCCTGAAGGTCCACCATGTACTCTTTGAAAGGCTCTCCTCGCTGTTGCTTCCGCTGCTTTACCTGGTCTGCCAGTTTCTCGAAGTATCCTTTTGGCAGGAAAAAGGCCTCGAAGCTCCTTCTGAACTCCTTCCATGTGGGCCACTCCTCGTCGTTCATTAGGAACCATTTTTGCGCTCTGCCTTGGAGTAGTTCGGGCATCGCTCGCGGGATTGTGTTTATATCCATCCCGTATGTTTTGGCAGACCATGCTACTCGGTCCACGAACTCGAGAGGATCCCCTGTTCCGTCGAATCGGAACGACCACTCTCGGACTTGTCTCGCCACCTTCGCATAGTCCACCTGTACCGGGACTGGCTTCCGCGCTTGTGGCTCCATGCTCCTCATGCTCTTCATTTCTGGCACTGCCAGACTTTGGATGAGCTTTTCCGATCCTGCGCGAACTTCTCCTCGAATCCACCCGCGACCACCATCACTTCATCCTCCTTTCTTTCGTCGGCGCACCTTGCCACCAGTGCCCTCATGCTCTCCACGGTTCCATCCGCTGCGAGACCGAGCTCTCTGCACACTTCGCACAACTCTTCTTTGCGAAGCGCGTAGATCACGTTTTTCCTCCCCATCTTGAAGCAGTGTTACTCCTAGACTCTAAAGCAATCACGTAGTTTGGGCGCCATGTGTAACGAACTGTTTTGCTATGTTTTGCTCGCAACAAACGCCGCGGCTAGCTCACAGAGGTTGAGGGTACGTTCCACCGAATTTATAGATTCCACGTGATTGCCCGAGCACAGAAATAACACGGTATTGCTTCTTTTCAAATAAATCCCCTTTATTGTATGTTGGCACCTAGTGCCAAGACCTACTACCCTATATGCACACTTAGTAATTTGATCCAATCAATATGCATCAGCATGTCGCAATATACAAACCCACTAACTTATTTTCTCACCTATAAACAATTAGTAATAAGCATAAAACTATATCCAACCTATTAACCCAGCACTAGTAGACGGCGCCAAAAGCAGAAGCAGCATATCAGCGGGAAGAATGACCGACTGACCGATGCAAGTAAAAACCAGCCAGCTAAGCCGAAATGCGCAAGCAGTACATGAACAAACAATCTGAGTCAGCAGACTCAGAGGTGGGTGACCCTGGCATTAACCTTAGTTTAGCACGTCCAGAACTTTGACCTTTCTTAGATTTAATGATGTATAATTTAGCATCTTATATAAGAGTTATTCTTCTGAAATAAAGACAGTTCCGAAATCAGAGTCAATCGTCTCGTTACTCAGTGTCTGAACCACGGCACTTAAAATCAACCTACTTCTAGTGATCCTGTGTAAAACGGTTCACAAGTAGAATCCGCGGCATACCAGTCTACTTCTAGTGTTGCTCCCGTGAAACGGACCACAAGTAGACCCCGCGTCACCTCCTTACTTCTCGTGTTGCTCCCGTGAAACGGACCACGAGTTGATCCCGCGGCATACCAGTCTAGGTCACACCAATTTAGGATCACAACTTGAACACAAACCTCAACGCAATTTAACTCAACGACAAAAAAAAAAAAAAAAAAAAAAAAAGGAGAGAGGAGAGATACATTGCAACAATGGGATCAGAATCAGACCCCGTAATCCAAATGCTCATTGATGAGCAAATTGAAAGCAACATAGTCATCCAAAGGCTAATAAGAAACTTCACTAAGGACTCTGCAGAGCGTAAACTCAAGGGAGGATACTTCGAAGAGAAACTCAGACAGCTCACTCACTCATGGACCCGGTTTAAAAAAAATGATGCCAAGCTCAAGGAGCTAGCACTAAGTCCTGAGAATGAGTATTTCACAAAGGCAAAAGCGCTAGAAGAGCTTGTGAAAAAATATGAAGCAATATTTTCGGATGGAATCCCATCAGTGTCAGGCCCGTCACAAAGGCCCCGGAAAACAGGCGAAAATCTCGAGCCAAAGGCACAATCATCACGAGGAAACGAAGGAGAAGACCTTCGATTAACATCATTAAAACGAAGACATGAAGGACGATTAGACGATATGTAAGACTTTCTGTGCAACCGCACCGAAGGACGGGAAGTGTCCACACACGTCAGACAACACATGAAGGAGCTATGGAAGGAAATCGTCACGGGATACCATGATCTCATCGACCTGGAACCAGCCATAAAAAATGATGGACACACCGATGACAGATTTCAGGTTGTACGAGCAGAAAACTTTTCGTTTTTGAGCGAAGAATCGAAATCAACTTCAGCAACAACACAAAAACTCGCGATTGCACCTCCGTTTGTAATACCACCAGTAGAAATTCCAAAGTTTGACGGAGACTACCGGCATTGGCTACGATTCTACGAAATTTTTACGGAATGCATCCACGATCAAGACTACAGTGATGCAGTAAAATACCGTCATTTGGAGAATCATGTAACCGGTGAAGCACAAACCTAATCGCAACGTCGATTGGCGGACAGACCAGTTACCAGGATGCATGGCAACGACTAAAGAATCGATACCACAATGAACGGCTGTTGATTAAATCCGCGATTAAAGAGCTTTTCGGACACCCCAGAACAAATGGATCAGCGGACCAGCTGCGCAGCTTACATTATACCGTGCTCCTAACGGTCGCCACTCTCGACGCACTCAAAGTGTCAACAGACAACTGGGACCCAATCTTGATACACATCATTGAGGAAAGATTGGATCCACACACGCTGTCAGCTCTAGAACTAGCCGTCACCGATCCAACCAATCGACAATCTCTGAAGCAGATGTTAGAAAACCTTGAGCGTCAGGCAACCAGTCAAGTAACAATGCAGAAAAATACGTCGGCGGCTCCACTTCGATCCAGTTCATCACGATGGGTGTGTTCAGCCACAGCCCTGCTTACAGATAAGCCCACCGTTCTTTTACCAACCGCCCAAGTGGCAATACATGGCCCAGCCGGAACCCATCAGCAATGCCGCACACTCCTAGATTCTGGATCACAGATTAACATAATCACCAGAAGGATGGCTGACACACTTGGACTACAATTGGAGCCATCAACCCTGAACATCGCTGCACTGGGAGGAACAACAACAAGATTAGGAAAAAAGGCTGTGGTGACCCTATCATCATTAACCACTGACTTCGAAGATCAAATCAACGTCGTTGTACTACCGGAAATAATGCCCAATCAACCATCCCACCCTATTCAAGCGCCAAGAAATATCTCACCTCAGTTGCGCTTAGCCGATCCTGAATTAACGCAGCCCCAGAATATTGATCTGTTGTTGGGCGCCGAAATCATCTCCCAGCTTATGAGGCCACAACAGACATATTTGGGAGAAGGACAACCACTACTAAAAAATACCGCGCTTGGATGGATTGTGATGGGGCCAGTGCGACCGGCAGCAGCTCCTAATAGCAAGGCAGAACAAGTCGTCGGTAATACGACGGCTTGGACACCGGAAGCTAACAAACTTTCACAAAGTTTGATTGCATGCATCGGCAAGGAGCAAATAGTATAACCCGGAAGAGTACATAGTTCCCCACTCATTGCGGATCAACAAGAAGCTAAAGAGCCACGACAAGATCAACAAGCACAGAGTGAAAGGGCCAGTAACCAAGGAAATTCAAGGAGTAGAAGTCACCTCCTATCTGGCATGGGTAACATGCATCTCCGAAAGGGAGCAAGAAGCAAGGTCAAGAGAGGACCAAGAGTCCTGTATGCGCACTGACCAACCAGAAAAAAGGTGTAGTACTTCATGGGATGCCCAAGGAGAATGGTTACGAGGGCGCGCAACAAGACGAAGGAGACAACAGGTCGGATAGAATTATCGTTGGTAGAGATCTCACCCACATGATTCAAAATTTTTTTTTGTAGTAACTTTAGATTTTTAGTAATTAGTTTTAAGATACACAATATTTTCTAGCGCACAGCCCCTATTATTGAGTACCTCAATGGGGGGGGAGAATGTTGGCACCTAGTGCCAAGACCTACTACCCTATATGCACACTTAGTAATTTGATCCAATCAATATGCATCAGCATGTCGCAATATACAAACCCACTAACTTTCTTCTCACCTATAAACAATTAGTAATAAGCATAAAACTATATCCAACCTATTAACCCAGCACTAGTAGACGGCGCCAAAAGCAGAAGCAGCATATCAGCGGGAAGAATGACCGACTGACCGATGCAAGTAAAAACCAGCCAGCTAAGCCGAAATGCGCAAGCACTACATGAACAAACAATCTGAGTCAGCAGACTCAGAGGTGGGTGACCCTGGCATTAACCTTAGTTTAGCACGTCCAGAACTTTGACCTTTCTTAGATTTAATGATGTATAATTTAGCATCTTATATAAGAGTTATTCTTCTGAAATAAAGACAGTTCCGAAATCAAAGTCAATCGGCTCGTTACTCAGTGTCTGAACCACGGCACTTAAAATCAACCTACTTCTAGTGATCCTGTGTAAAACGGTTCACAAGTAGAATCCGCGGCATACCAGTCTACTTCTAGTGTTGCTCCCGTGAAACGGACCACAAGTAGACCCCGCGTCACCTCCTTACTTCTCGTGTTGCTACCGCCAGTAGACCCCGCGGTACCTAACTACTCCAAGTGTTGCTCCCGTGAAACGGACCACGAGGAGACCCCGCGGCATACCAGTCTAGCTCGAGTGTTGCTCCTGTGAAACGGACCACCAGCAGACCCCGCGCTATCTAACCTACTTAGAGTGTTGCTCCCGTGAAACGGACCGCCAGTAGGACCGGCCGATAAGGAATCAGCCGAACCACCATACCACCGGTACTTGAGGAAAACCACCCCAGGACTTCAAGCACATCAATTCATGCCTGATCACAGCAAGCTTCTGGCCAACCCGAGCAGTCCCTTGCAGAATCCAGGTAAATTTAGTCAGGACTATTTACGGTTTTGACTACGACTCCGGGACCTACCGTTACTCCCGTGAGTTCAAGTTTGACATAGTTGCCGCATAACGCTCTACGGACGAACAGTTAAGAAATAATTATTATTTATCCCGTGACGGGCAGTCGGCCGGAGTCGCTTCCAAAAATTGATCTCTTGCGGTGCGTAAAGTCTGGCCTTACAGTGTTATCGGAAATGAAAAAATTGAATTGATTTACTTAAAATATTAGTTTCTTGTGCGGATGAACGAAACCATTTTGAAAAATATGCGATTTTGAATTTTTGGCGCGGATCTAAAGTCGGAGGTACCATTTTTTCATAAAAATCTGCCCAATACTTCCCGTAAAAATGATAAAAAAAAAAATTTAAAAAAAAAAAACGTTCGTTCATCCGCAAGTATTTATTGTATTAAAGATGTGTGCAAAATTTTATTTAGATCCGAGCATTACTTTTTGAGTTACGTTACGCACCGACTTGAAAAAGTTGTTTTGAGAAAAACGCGTCTAAAGTTTTAAAAGCAATTGAAAGTATATGGAGAGAAAGAAACTAGAAAATCTGTATCTCAGCGAGCTTTAGTCCGATCGATATGAAACAGGATATTCCTGAGATAATGTTCTATTATATAAAAAATTTTTGAAAAAAAAATTTTTTTGAAGTCTCAAACCATCCTGCCCCCTTAATTTACAAAGCAATAAAGAGAATCTCACCGGCTGTCTGGCTCAGCCGACCGACCGCTCGCCCTCCTGTCGATCCCCGATCCCCGCTCCCCCCGGGTTGGTGCCAATACGCACGCCCTCCCAAAGCTTGCGCCCGGCAGGTCGTGCGGTCTTGGTGCCTGGCGCCGAAACGGCTCTCGGTTCCCTTCGTTCGGACTCACGGACTCTGGTTACGGGGCCTGTGTTGCTGCTTGTCGTCTTCTGCTGCCGCTGCCTGTCCGTCGCTGCTGCTCCCTCGTCGTCGTTGCTCTCCTGTTGCCGCTGCTCCGTTGGGGTGCCGTGGACTCGGAACCTTTGGCTCGCCTAGATTTGCCCTTTCGCCGTGGCCGGCACCTAATCCGTGTTAACAGACCGAGGCATACGCCGGGCAGGATATGCTCCTCGCTGCTTAGCGGCCGGATCAGAGCACGAAGGGCCTTCCTACTGTACAGGACACGCCCCCGGTCGCGTTCGCCACTCGCCTCCAAACACCTGCGTGCCTACGCCCCGCAGGATCTATGGTAAGCCAGAGGTTTGGGCGTCGCGTCTCCTTTGACTCCAGGTGGTCTGCTGTGCATACGCTCCAGCACCTGGATCAGGATTCTCTTGACTTCCCGGGGTGTCCCTGACTGGTTTCATTATTGGGCTTGAGTTCCCGGGTTGGCTATCCCTCGCGTTACAGGATCACACCTGGATCGAACGGTCAGGAGCAGACAAGGCGTACGCCAGGCTGATCCGTCGTTGCCGCCACTACACCAGGATACCTGTCGTGTCCTTGAATAACTCCACCCGACTCTTTTACCCTTGGGCCTCAGCTTTGCCGCGGATCCTTGATCCTTTTCCCCTTGCTCCTTCCTCGATGCGCGTACCGCCGCCGGACTTACCCACAGGGGGTCCTTAAGCTACTTTTCGTATATCCTCGCTCACTCGCTTTTATAGCCCGCACTTAGGACTGTCGGACTTACCCACGGGGGGTCCTTCAGCCTGTACTCCTAACTCTTCAAGGAAGCTTTCCAACTTGAATGGCAGACTTACCCACGGGGGGTCTTTCACTCACTCCCCCAGCTTCCCTAGAAGACTCGGCCCCGATTCGCTCCAGGGGCCCTCCTTATATAGTGCCAGAGGCGCCCGTTAATCCTTGCAAATCTACTTCCTGCCGTTAATCCTCCGCTCATTCACTTTCTTCGTTAGCTTTCTCCAAGCCCGCCGTCTTTCTATCGGCGGGCTTTCTTTATTGTTCCCCCCCGATTGCCCCGTTTGGGCCTCCGATCCGCATTATTTTTGTGCCGGTCATCGGACTTCGTCCCGATACCCCGCGATCCACCCCTGGACATTCAAAATGCATTTCTGTGTTTTTGTGCATTTTGTAAACACAGCTGCGCGGTCGCCGGCCGCTTCGTTCCCCGCCGTCCCCGCTGTTTCCTACGAGCTTCGAGCGCGGCCGCGGAGGCCCGGCCGGGACCGTTACGTTCCACGGTGATTCCTCCTCCTCCCTCTTTCGTGCGCGACGCCTTGCGAGTTCCTCTTGCCCGCGCTGCTGCCCCCGCATGCCGTCTTTGCTCGACGCATTTCTCCCTTTCCGCTTTTCTAAACACAGCAGCGCTGGCCCATCCGACGCTGCAGTGCTGACTTGCTTTCCCCCCCCCCCCCCCCCCCCCCCCGCTGCTGACCCTCTTGCCACCTGTCTTGGCGTGTGGGAGATCTAATCTCCTTTTTTTTTACTGCCGACGGGCAGTAAAAGAGGAAAAAATTAATCGATTATGTTAATCTTGAATCCAGGATAGGGCACCGAGGAGTCACACCAAAAATATTAATCTCCTTTATATGTTTCAAGATCAGCAACTTCAGCCATCTGTCTTTGTAATAACTCAGCCCCAGATAATTACAGCTTCAGTATTGTTTTTTTATGGTTGCCACTTGACTCTGTGAGCATAACAGCAGACAATCAGGGCCTGTCTACACATATACGCAAGCTCTATAAGCATCCAAGCTAGAGTCGTAGAATCCGTGGACCTCCAACCTTCCTTGGCAGGGAATGACAAACGAGGAAGCTTAATTCGCTGAGTTTGGTTAAAGCTGGAACAGAATTGCAACCACTTGGAGAGAAGGGATTGAGGAAGGCTTTCATCCCATTACAAATTTTCTCTGCACCGCTTCTGCAATCTTTGCCCTGGTGACGACAGGACCTACCAAGGTCATTGGGTCATAAAACCGAGCAACGGAAGATATTATATTTCTACTGGTTGGTTTGGCGGTGGGCTGAAGAAAAGGAAAATAGCAGAAGGTCAGCAGAAGGATCCCATTTAATCCAAGAGTCTTTGTGAATGGACGCCATCTTCAAATTTCAGGTATGACCTATCACTTTCGGGTACACCTCCCTAAACCTCTGGGATCCATTTCATTAATTGGAACTGATCCTTGTTCAACTGGCTTGATATTTGAGCTATTATCTCAATCGCTTCAGTCTTCGATGGGGCACCAGATATGAGGCCATCCACATAAAAGTCCTGGAGGGCAACACGAGAGCCAACGGGAAAACCGGCACTTTCATCCTTAGCCTGCTAGTGCTTTGAGCGAACATATAGAAAAGACCCCTGCTTTGTGCCATAAGTAACGGTGTCGAGCTTAAAAACCTTCACGTCATCATAAATAGAATAACTCCAGTGGATGCACTGCAGCAAACTATCATCCGGAAAGACCCTTACGCAGCGTTACATCTTGCAAATGCCTCAAATCAAAGCTACAAGGTGAGAGTGAAACCGAAGCAAAGTATGGAAAAGCGTAGGTTGAATCACGGGGCCGGACATTAAGAGAATAACCTGAGGATGTAGCAGCCGAACCGTCCAACACAACTCCCAGCTTAGTAGTGGAGCTCTCTTCCTTCAGGACGGCCAGGTTCATGATCTATGATCATGTGAGTGATATGTGAGTGGCGTCTCACACACTACTGCCTCAACGTACACAGAATACGTGAATAAGCGTGACTTCAGGCAAACATTAACTAATGCTCCATCCGTTGTGAGTTCAGTGTCTCCAAGGCCAGTCTGGACCGATGAAGCTGAAGTTGGCTGGCCGGCCGTGATGTGATAAGATGAACTTGTGAGCCGGAGTCAAGAAGCGCTCGACAAAAAAGAAAAGATCCTGATCTGCCACGGACGAGAAAGTTAGCGGTGGGCGAAAACATTACTTCAGCGCAGCGATCCTGGGAAACAAGAGTATTAGCAGGAGGAACGTGAGAGGTCCTAACAAGAAGCGGGAACGGAAGTGGCCGCACAGGGCACTGGAAGCAGGCGGAGTATTCACTCCAGTGGATGCACTGATCCAGGCTCCAGGATCCAGGCTCAACCACCCTTAGCTGGAGGATGTCGTTTTTGGACGTCGTTTTAGTGGCACTTTTAATGCTGATCACAATAATCAACCAAAATACCACTGAAGCGCATGCGAACGGGGAAAAATTAACAAAAACAGAACTTCTGATAAACCCGCCGCTGCTCTTCGTTTTAGAATTTATAAATTATTTTAAATATCTTCGCCTTTGGCTGCTTATCCCAACAGGCACAATGAAAAAAAGATGAATTCACGTGGTTGCATATTTTGTGTAAGGTGAATTACACATCTGCCTACTGTAAGTCTTATTTGTCACAGCAATTAAATATAGTACATCCGATCCAGCAATGTGATAGCTGCGAGCCCTTATTATTGGTTAGAATTAGCCAATTGGTAGTTACATCCTGTTGGCACCTAGTGCCAAGACCTAATAATCCAGGTCTATCATATAATCAGCAATATCAGCGGTAAGAATGGCCGACTGACCGCAGCAAGCAAAACCAGCGAGCTGAGCAGAAACCCAATACCAAACGATGTGAGTCTTCAGACCCAGAACTAGTACCTAGTACGCACATTCTTAACATTAACCTTATAACTGTTACTTTCATTAACATTGACCAGCTTATCATATATAAGCCACAAAATATGTAGTTCTCTGATCTTATAAAAAATCACCTGGTCCATAATAAAGACAGTTGCGAATACAAAGTAAATCGATTTTCAGTATCTTCTCATCTTCTCATGGTAATTAAAACTAACCTACTTAGAGTGATGCTCTTGTTATCTCAGTACCATCTCGTGGTACTTATACCTAACTTACGCTATGTGTTGCTTCCGTGAAACGGACCGCCAGTCGGACTCATCTCCAGTCGTTCGTAATCTCGGTTTCAGTTAGTGGTACTTATACCTAACCTGCGACGTGTGTTGCCCCCATGAAACGGACCGCCAGTAGGATTTATCTATACGAAACGTTTGTAATCTCAGTATCACCTCGTGGTACTTATACCTAACCTTCGTCGTATGATGGTCCCGAGAAACGGACTGCCAGTAGGATCTGCCGATACATAGTCCGCCGAAACGTTTAACAACCCCCACCATCACCACAGCAAGCGACTGCTCAATCCGAGCAGTTGAAGAACCCAGGTAAATTTAGTCAGTTTTAAGTGAATATAGATCGAATTATAGCGTATAGCCGAGTGCACGCATTTTGTTCTTTTTTCGTCTGTTTTTTATTTATAATTTTCGCAGCCACCCGGTATTTCTGTGAGAAATTTGAGATAAAATAATCTCATTAAACATTTTGGCGCCCCCGAGTGAACTGTTGTGTGTAATAACTAAATAAATCAAAGCTACAAGTGACAGTGACACAATAAAGAATATAACACATAAAATGAAAGAGTTGCTCGCGACGGTTTTGGTGTGAAACTTAAAAACAAAACAAAAAAAAAAAAGATAATAAAGCCCGCGTCTCGAAATAAGATTTTTATTCAGCAAACTGGCAGGACTTTTATTCGGCAACTTTTAACAACTGGAAGGGTTCATTATCATCCCATTATCATAGTCAAGCTAAAGTGAATAATAAAGTATATATATAAATTTCATTTTAATATTGCCAATTGCCAATATTGATCCCTGTAGAATAATAACCCCTCGTTCTCGGTGTTGTAAATATTTGCCAAATAAATAGTTAAAGTGCAGCCAAACATTTTTTTATATATTTTGTGCATAAATTATTTGATGTACATACAAATAGATGCAGCGGTAAACTTAGCGTTTTCGCTTCCCACCGTTATCCGCTGTTATATGTATGCACGTACATACGTCAAGTGACGCGCTACCCTACAACTTGGTTGGGTATATTTTTCCGGTTTCATTAGCGACCAACTATTTTTTTTTATTTTTTATTATATAAAAATAAAAAATTTATAAATTTATAAATAAAATAAATTTTATTATTAGAGCAATATTTATTAAATTTATTAATTATTTTCATTTTCGCATCTTATCGAAATTAAAATTTAAATTTTTTAAATTTATTTGATTAAAACATACGCGGTACACCTAAGAGAAGAAATCTATCAAATTTTATCATATATATCATTACCATATACACATATGTACCATAGACATCATCTTAGTTCTTAGTACATAACTTTTTTGAAATGTATGCGTACCAACTAAAATTAAAAAATGGTATCTATCAGTTACCATATCTTTGGAATAGTCATACAAAGTTGATCTCAGATTTTCTACATTAATTTTTGGTCTTCTATGATTTTTTCCCAAACATTTTGCTATGGAAGATTCTTATTTTCTTATTGAAATCTGTAGATCATACCATGTTTTAATTTTTGATTTAAGGAAATGCATTCTAACGCAAATGAGGTGCAATCCAGATCGAGTAATTAGACGAAATGGATGAATTTGGAGCCGAGTTGGAAGAATTAGCAATAACAACCAAGACAAGGATTATGTCCGCATGTAATGCCTTCAATACAGCTGAACTCCCGTTCAGCTACTGCAATTTCTGCAGCCCCAACTCGAGCTCGACTTCCCAGTTTGGCATTACCAAAATTCAGTGGAAATTATTTGGAGTTCAAAAATTTTATAGGTTTTTTCGAGACTTTAGTACACAAAGATGTGAACATTACTGTTATTGAGAAATTTAATCATTTAATTTCTTGCCTCTCTTGCGAAGCCTTAGGAACTATCAAAGCATTCCGGTCACAAAAAATGGCGAGCACATATTGGTCCGAGGATTACTTGACTCAGCGTCACAAATGAACTTTATTACTGGAGATTTTGTTCAACGCTTACTGTTATGCTACTAATAGTTTTTAATAGCAGCCGAAAAAATGCATGAGTTTCAAATCAGGTTTTGAAGTTAGGGTCAGCTGGATCCATATTGCCAGGAATCTTCCAGCCCGAAGCATCTATGTCATGGCAAGGCTGATAGTCCGTAATATGTGAAGCTACAACAGCCTCAATTTTCACTGAATACGTGCTAAGACGGGACTCCACACACACATTAACAGATGCTTCATCTGTTTCAAAACCAGCGGCGCATTAGGAGCGGCAAGGCTGACGCTCTCACGCCAGCCGCGACGAGATGAGGTGCACTTGTGAACCGGAATACAATAAAATTCGGCAGGGCAGGAAGGCACCAGATCGCACACGAACGAGTACATTGGCTGTTGACAGGAGCACTAGGTCAGCATTGCGATCCTGGATCACAACAGTGCACTATGGTCCAGAAGTTGATTTTTTTGGCATAAATTCTAAAAATAGAGTTACAGACCTAAAACTTTGCACATTATGTTTTTTTAGAAAGATAATAATGTAAAAAAAATTTTGAGTCTGTGCGACCACGCCCTCTATTGCCGCCCATACAAACCGAGTATGACGCTGAATTCAGACAATATACTTACATTTATTCCAGGAATAATTTAATTATCTATATATACATATGTATTTGTATATGTTATTTATGGGTTCTGTCTTAAGCATCATATTCTTCTTCTTCTTCGAGTATTATTGTGCTGCCTTCGTTCAAGTCCTCATCCGAATCACAATCAGATTGCAATTCTTTTTCAAATGGGATTTTGTTCTCGGTTGACGGCAGCTCCAGAAGGCTTAATACTTCTTTGGGAATCTGGAACTATCCAGAGATTGCTTAAAAACATCTTTTTGCATTTGAATTATTCGCTCTGCAGAATGATTTAATAGGTTTTGCAGTGACACTTGAGCAGTAGTTTCTGTAACTTCTATACCCTTCGGGCGACACTGCATTTTAGCTTCTATGACTTGATTGTAGCTCGGATAGATGTCACTGTGATGATTTATATTCAAAATCCTAGTATTTACATATTGCTGTTTGGTTAATGAATTTTCCAGGATGTAGGCTAGGGCTTCATTTGGTGTGAGTGGAGTCGGTTTTTGGATTTGATCTTGCTTTCTTAATTCTGTTGGGTATTGAGCAGGTGTTGTAATCATTTCTTTAAGAGCCGAGGCCACGTTTGTATTACAATCCTTCTTAGCAGAAACTGCTGCAGCATGCATAGGAAGAGTTGTGTTGTGCTCTTTTTCATTCGCCAGCTCAGATGCCAGTTTTCTTTTCAATCGTGGTCCTGCGTTTCCATAAGACAAAGTTCGGCGTCCCGGTTTTTGTTGTGTGTTACAGTTTTCATTTATTGTAACTGATATTGAAGACGACATCCATTCAGTATGCTTTGACTTAAAACGTTCGACCATATAGTTGCATTTTGGTAGTCTTTTTTTTATAAATGATTCAAAATTACTTGTTTTTTTATTGATTTCTAATTTTTTATCATCTTCGACGTGGTAATGGCTAATTTTTTCATAAATGCTATCTAACACAGATGATATTTTGCGATTATTGCTGAGCCAAATATCGAAGAGATCGCTATGGCGAAACTCGAACGTCGCTAAATATTGCGGAATTGCGAGAAAAAGGGGACGAACGGGGAAAAGTTGTTAATTAGCGATAAAGAACGACATATATTAGTATAAACTGACGTAATTAGTTTTTGTCAGCAGCCGTCAGGTCGTTAGTTTTATTCCACGAAAAACAAGGGACGCATGTTAATTTTCTATAAAAAATACACATAAATTGAACATTAAACAAAGCACAAACACTAAGACTTCACATAAACAGACTATATTCAGTAAAAAATACATACCCTGACTAACAATTTCCATTATTATCAACAGTTTGTTCGGACAAAGAATATTTATTTTCACGCCAAAAAGTAAACAGAGCAGTTTGCCGCCAATTTCTTATTTCCAAACAGCGGTTCGATTGCGTGGTTTGGAAAGCTCATAAAAAGATTCAGTGAAGCTTTTTTTTTTAGTTTTGTTTATGTCTGATGTTTTAACTTTAAGAATTTTAAATCAAAAATACAAAACATTAACATAAATATTTCGAATTTATGCCAAAAAAATCAACTTCTGGACCATAGTGCAGTGTTAATTGAGCGGGATGGGTTCGCAACAGCAACTGCACCGATAGGACGTGAGACTCGTGCGGGTGAAACCTGCCCGCTAGAGTGCAAAAAAATATGATGACGGTGATTGCACGTCGAGCAGCGGGAAGCTAAGCATACACGAACGAGATGGCCATCCGCTAGACAAACAAAACAGAGAGTCATTCGCCGCACTTCGCCGTACCGTTCCTCAATTGGCAAAGCACTGAACTTTGGACAAGAAGGAAGCTCGTGCGCCGAAACACCACACAGGGCGCATAGAGCAGGACTGGCGTTAATAACCATGCACGAAGATCGGTTATTGGACGATCTACCTCGGCCCACTTCGTTAGGTGGTGAATACGCCGCCAAAGAAAAGTCAACGCTTCCGAGAGTCCGGCACCTTTACTCTAAGAATCTCGCCATGGACTCCCAAGACGGAAGGCTGTCGTTGTTTCCGGCGAGAGTGTCTTCTCACTTGGCCTATGTGGCAGGATCCAACTTCTGCAGAATAATCTGGATAAGCAAGCATTCTTGGATCTCGGCAGCTGATCCGGAACTTACAAGAGCCCGCATATGCCCATTGAACCGATCCGATAGCTCCCGCAAAGTAGCAACAGACCGTGGCTCAACCACACGAAGCTGCAGGATTTCTTTGATGTGAGACTGGAAAATAAAACGCCGATTACTAAAACGATTGAGCAATAGGTCAAGGGCCTCATCGTTCCAGCGCTCTCACCGTCTCCAAGGCTGACTCCCGCAGGCATAAAATGAGCCACCGGAGCATTTTCATTTTTGTTAGGTGAGGATGGCTGCCAATCGTGGTCTTAAAAAGTACCTGAATGTCCACTTGCACATCAGTCGCCAGCTGCGAGAATCTCCATTACAGATCACTCCCGATCTCGCTAAATTTAAGCTCCATCAACTCTTCAACACGCTTCTCCACTGACTCCAGCGTCATAATGGTGCAATCCCCGTTCCGCGCCGCAGCCTTCACTTTATGATGCAGCGCCCCCATCTCCTGGCAAGTCACCACTGCTCTGCTCCGCAGCGTTCTTTCCTGGGTTGCGGCAGCAGCGCCAAAAGTCTCAGCTCTAGACTCCATTATTCAATAAAAATGCAACTTGTAGCAACAACAAAAAACGGCGTTTTCTTGGCACTTTTAATGCTGATCACAATAATTAACCGGTATGAAATCACGTCGGGGTCACCAAATGTTATGCTTCTAATAGTTTTTAAAAGCAGCCGAATAAATACACGCGTTTTAAATCAGGTTTTTAATATTTTTATTTTGGGTTCAATTTAACCCTGATCTATGCGGCTCCAATCAACTCCAAATCACAACAATCGAAAAACCAAGAGCTTGCGCATAAGCTCTACTAAAGCTCCCAAAAGCGCATACGTTAAAAATAACAATAAAGCGCATGCGAAACTGGGAGACAAAACAGAGACGAATACATGCTGATAGCAACAGCTGCAGCTAAACATATAATGATTATTTTACATGCATTTTTTGGTGGCTGCTTGGCCCAACACTTACAGATCCGAAGGGAGGAATCGTGCATCAACTTGTTTGGAATTGGTCAATACAATTCATAAGGAAAGAAGAAGATACACACCGTGGTGACTTTTGGATTTTAAACACAATTTCAGGCTATCATCCTGACAAGTCAGCTCTTCGACCCTCTTGGCTTATTAAGCACACTCCTTATTAAAGGACAGATCCTGTTGCAGGAACTGTTGCTTAATACGCTAGATTGGGATGAGTCGATTCCACTGTATTTGGAATCAGCGTGGAACAAAATCTTAATACCGAGATTTTTGATGAGTGAGCCTGATGATTAACTTTATTTATTGAAATGAAAGAGCTGGCTCAATCGCTTGATTTCGCCATCTGTCCAACAAAGCAAAGCAAAAAAACTCACACGCCGAACTTGCAATCGACGCTTATAGTCCCTTCTTCTTCTCTACATAAACTTATTGTGTGCCCAGTTTCCAAACCGAATTGTTAATTAATGCAGTTTCCAGTCTGACTGTGACCGTTCATCAACAGAGCCGATGACACCAATACAAATTCATACCTCCTCTGACGTATCTATAAGAGCCTATGGAGCCTGCGTCTATTTTTCTTTCCAATCAACAGAAGGTGTTTAAGTCTCGTTGTTGACTGCAAAGTCCAAAGTAGCGCCGTTCAAGATAAAGACGCTCAAGATAAAGACGCTTAAGCCTCTTATTAAAGTACCGATCGAACGAAGTATGTATTGGTCAGATTCAGAAGTTTGTCTTTATTGGATCATATAAAAAAAACCTCTTGACGAGGTAAAGTACCGATGACGAACCTGCATGCGAAACCCAAAATATCTGACAACAATTTTAGTGACGAAAATATGCTAAATAGGTGTACAAAATTGCAATGAAAAAATATTCTAATTCGGCACGCGCCAGATTATTTTTATTGTTTTTCTGGCACGTGCCGAACAAGAATATTTTTTATATGCAATTTTTTACAGTTATATGGCAGATCCTTATCAAAATTTGTCAGATCGGATAATTTTTCCCAAACTGGGATCCATAGAAAGTCCCATCCTTCTATTTTATAGAAAAAAAAAGTTATGGCATATTTGATCAATCATATAATAAACATATATTATATCTAATATAAATCCGCAAAAGGTAAAAAATAAAAAAAAAAGTTTTTCCAGTTTTTCTAGTTAAACAAATTGTTGAATGTAACACTTTATTTTGGGTGTGCGATAAAAAATAATAAATATTAGAAAAGTATTGGCGGAGTGGCTTTGTCTAGTTTTTTTTTAGCTTTTAATCCATGATGAAAACCATGATGAATCCATAATGAAAACCACCATGAAAACGGTGGCGGCTGTAATTTAAGTAAATTTATATATATGCATTATATATTCAGTGGGCATATACATATAAAGCTTTTTACTCGTGCATTGGGGAGTCTTCTCATTAAGACATGAGACACTGAAACACAAAGCAGAATTACATCAAAATTTGCCATCAACCAACAAAGTTTGAGGTTAACCGAGTGGAGAGCGTTGTGGTTTCTAACACGGGAGGGCCTGAGTTCTAGTCCTAGTTGAGCCAATGTTTCTATTTTACTTTTTAAGCCAATTTTTTATTTGGATTTTATTTTTAAACAAATAAACTAAATGCTGAAAAGATATACTCCATATTTTTTTCTTAAAAAAAATGCTTGGGATTTACTTTCAGTTTACTAATGTTTAAGCACTTTTTAAATATTTTTTTTAATCTTGGCTTCAGATAGCAGCCGTATTGCTTTCAGACTCGTCAATTAATGTAAAAGCTCTCCAATGCAAATCTAGCCCTAACTATGCTAAAGAAAAAGCTTTTACATGACGGCACTCTTATCTCGATATGCAAAATCATAGATAAGAATCGCGTGATGTTTGTTCGCTTTTACAAAGTTACCGCAGATCAAAGATATTAGATGATAAGCTTTTAAGCTTATGACCGCTCTTCGTATGAGTGCCTTATTGGAAATCCACACACTACACCACAGTTAATGCTCCAAAAATCTTATTAGCAGGGGTCATTAATTGAAATCACTAATATCTACTAATATTTATACCCTTGCAGAGGGTATTATAATTTTGGTCAAAAGTGTGCAACGCAGTGAAGGAGACATCTCCGACCCTATAAAGTATATATATTCTTGATCAGGATCACCTCCTGAGTCGATATGAGCATGTCCGTCTGTCCGTCTGTCCGTCGGTCCGTCTGTCTGGCGGTTTCTACGCAAACTAGTCTCTCAGTTTTAAAGCTATCGAGTTGAAACTTTGCACACATCCTTCTTTTCCTTGCAGGTAGTACATAAGTCGGAACGGCCGGGATCGGTCGACTATATCCTATAGCTGCCATATAACTGATTGATCGGAAATGCCATAACTTCGTTGTTTTTTAAGATAGAGGGTTGGGACCACACATGTTATATTTGACTAACAAATCTTATGTACAAAATTTCATAAGGATCGGCCGACTATATCCTATAGCTGTCATACAACGATCGGAATTGGCTTAACTTTGGTGTTTTTTAAGTTAGAAAGATGGGACTTGGTACAGATTCTATTTTGGACAAAATAATCTGATTTGCCAAATTTCATAAGGATCGGCCGAATATATACGATATGCTATATATCCAATAATATAAGATGCGTGGCGCCACCTAGCGGACTGTGACTCAACTGCAAGGGTATATAAACTTCGGCTCCGCCCGAAGTTAGCTTTCCTTTCTTGTTTTATTTTATTTTACTACTTGTATGTCCTTTAAGTGGTAGGTTCCTAAAATTTTCTCTGATTCATTCACCAGTTCATAATAAGAACGTCCTACTTTAAAGAGACGTTAGATAAGAACGTTCTTTTTTTCTTTGGCCTTAATAAAGAGCGGTGCTAATTTAGCGTTAAACTTTTTGCTGGGATTACTTTGAGCGAAATTCCGTGCAAGGACTTCTTCGCCATTTTTAAATTCTACCGATCTAGTTCTTAGATTATAAACCTTAGCGTTTATTTCATGTGCCAAAGATATATTATTCTTAGCTTTATTTCGAATACACTGTAAGGCTTCGGTACGCTATATTTCCGTATTTTCCTTCAAAAGATTCAAGTTTCTCAGCAGTTTATAGTCTTTCCCGTGAAGGACCATATTCTGACCGAAGGTCATAAAATAAGTCGAAAATCTGGTACTTTGATGGATATTGGCTCTAAGAGCTCCGCTTATCTCCGGCAGATGTCTATCCCAATTGGAATGATCTGTGCCGATGTATGCGCTGTGAGCCATTATCTGTGATAACTGTGGAACTGTGAGCCATTATCGGTTAATATCGTCTCAGGAACACCGAAGGTATAAAATACTGGAGTTTCGAGAAATTCACAAATCCGGCTCGATATTTCCGATATTTCCACTTTTGGATCTGGGATACGGGCCTAATAAATCCATGTACAATTTTTGAAAGGGCCGATCTGAGGTTAACGGCTTTCCCATCGGAGGTTTCAACACTACGTTTGGGCTTTTCGGTGTGCGTCATACGGAACACTTTATAACGTAATCCCAACGACACAATAAGCTGCGTCTGGGGGGACATGTGATCTCTATAAAGTTCCTTGTCTTAAGTTTGAAGGTACCCATAATTTCCATGAATTCATTTCCTAGACAACGTCACCAGTGGCCTGCTCTACTCTTTTATATACAAAATTATCCATAATCTTAAGATCTGGTAGCCTGGGCTGATTCCGTTAAATGTTTTCAATCAGATCCGTGTGTTCTGCTGATTGGAATTCATCTGAGGTCAAATCTATCAATGGACCGAAGTCTTTGATTTCAGATACCGCTGGTTCGTATTGACGGGAAAGAGTGTCAGCTACTACGTTTAAAGTTCCACGCTTATGCTCAATTTTCTTGGCAAAAGGCTGTAACTTGACCGCCCATCGACCCACGCGACCTGTCAAATCTTTCTGTTCCATTAGCCACTTCAATGATGCATGATCAGTGAAGGGTCTAGAAAAATCGGGAGTGTGCAGTATCGGTGCTGATTTTAACTTTCCTTTCAAGTCAGCAAATGCTTTATCTGTCTCCTGGGTCCATTCTAATTGTCTATTTTTCCGTAGCAACTGAGTTAACGGAAAACTAACAGTTGCATAATTGTCCACAAAGCGTCTGCACCATCCTGTTAAACCAAAAAATTGTCGCAGTTGCTTGACGGATGTGGGAACGGGGAATTCGTTGATAGCAATAATTTTCTCGTTGTCTGTTTTAAGCTGATCATATCCAATGATGAATCCAAAATATTTTACTTCGCGCATGCAAAAGTTAGACTTAGCGACGTTTATTGTCAAATTGGCTTTCCTTAGACATACAGCCACTTCGTGAAGAAGCTGCCTGTGCGACTCAAAGTCTTCCGAGACCGTCTAAGTAAACGAAAACTCTTGTACGAAAGTGAGCTGGGATCACAAGGTCCATTAATCTACAAAGTATCTGAGGTGCATTGCACAGACCAAAAGGCTTTATACTGGTTTAAGGGCCTGTTCGGAACTGTGAACGCGGTGTACTGCCGAGAGTTTTGTTCCAGAGGGATCTGCCAAAAAGCGTCCTTCATGTCTAAGCCGGTTATGTAACGTGCTGGTGATAAACGGCTGAGGATTCCGTCAATATGTGGTTGGGGATTGGCGTCCTTTTTAGTTACCTTATTAACCAATCTGGAATCGACGCAACGACGAATCTTTTCTCCTCGTTTTACAATGACACTGTTACTACTCCATGGGCTTTTCGACTCCTCTATGATACCTAATTCCAACATCCCATCTACTTCCTCAAACATTTATTTTTCAATCGCTGGGGATATAGGCCAATGTCTCTGCTTTACTGGCTTTCTTCGCCTTCCTCGATGAGGTGCTCCATGAGATGAGTACGGCCCAAGCTTTCCCTATCGAACGATGGAAATTTACTGATGACCTTATCGAGGTTGCTTTGTTGATCAGGTGACAAAAGGTGTATTTTTGGGCTTCCCTTTTGTTCATCCCTATCAGTATCTAATTCTGCAACCTTAGGACTAATTAGGTGGTTGATTAAGTTGAAGCATTTCCAGAAATCAATTCCTAAATAAACATCCTGTTAATGTTGGGATAACATAGAATTCAATAGGTCTTATTTTGCCACGGTAAGAAATATTAGACACATATTTCCCTACCACGGGACATTTATTATTATTGGCTGTTCGGATATTTCCCGAACATTTTTTAAGTTGGTGATTGCTAAGTAACTTACTGATGCTCCCGAATCTAGCAATGCAACATAGTTCCTTTCTCCTATAATAATATAGGTAAACAACCTATCATCGGAGTTAAAAAATATATAGGAAACTAACTTTTTCCTGGTATTGGTAACATTCTTCCAAAATAACTTCAACCGAGTGGTTGAGCGTCTTGGTTTCAGTTTGGTCGTCGTCTTCGGGTATCCGAATATGCGACACTTTGCTTCATTGTACCTTTTCCAACGAAGGTGTAGAGGTACGAATGAGTTTCCGAACAACTGCGCAAAGAGGCTCTTCCTCTTCTTTTTTCATTCTCTGGAATATGTGTTGTAAATTCCGTTTGAGAATAATTTTCCTTAACTATTGGATTGGATTTTAAGGATGCGTCAGATAGGTGGTGTTCTGCGCATCCCGCTGACGGTTTTCCGACGTGTTACACCGGGAGCATTTTGGCTTAGAAACATCTTTGGCTCCGTAACCATAACAAAATACTGATCGGACCTCCATACAATCGTCGAACCTGTGACCTGGCATCTGACAATTCCAGCAAACCATCTTCCTCTTATGGATTTCGTCTACTTCCATTTCCAGTTCATCTGCTGAAGTGCCAAATAATTTTGAAACGGAACGATTTGGTATCTTCGGTTTCAAGGATTGGGCCTTGACGTGCTTTTGAAATTGCTCGTGAGTACTAATCTCTTCACGTGTTAATACCTAAATGCATCAACTCGTAACGTAACGATATCTTTGCATTTCAGATAAGAATTCGTACGGTAGATTGTTCGGATATGGGAACCTTTAGTCTACCTAACAAAGTTTCTACAGCGAACTGGTATTCTTCGAATGGTTCGTGTTCTGACTGACGTCTAACATTGATCAAGTCCCAAATGTCCATATCGGAGTCTACTTCCTGAAATTTTTCTCGAAATTCCTGTTGGAAGGTGTGCCAAGAGAAATTAGGACGAGAACGATGAAACTTCCAAAACCATTCATTCGCCTTTCCTGCGAACAACAAGTACAAATGATCACACAAAAGTTGATAGTCGCCTCCTAAATTTTGTGCTGTAAGGGAGCGAATACGATATAGGAAGTCTTCGACTTGCATGCCGTTTTGCGCACCGTCGAATTTAATCCGCCAGCCTCGTATAATGCTAGCGACTTTTTCGGGGAAAATACTGGACGTTCTAGAATTACCGGCGGATGTCTCACTATGATGACTGATATTTCTCTGAATGGGTGGTAATTGCGATTGGTAATCGTGAAAGCATCGGGGAACGCTAGGTGACCTTTGGTCCTGTTCTGTTGACTCGATATTAAGGGAAGTCATTTTGCTTTTTAGAGCTTGTTCTATCGATGAGTTAATAATTGGGATATATTCTGCAACATGTTGTTTTGTTGAGCTTGTATATATGATTGTACTAAATCCGTTATTTCGGTTCTGCCTAATCCTTCTCGATGGTTGTCGCTCTCGAGGTATGGGTCACTTGGCTGTCCCTTACGTTGCATAGATCTTGTCTGTACTCCTTTTCTTGCTATAGCACCTTTCCCTCTGTTATATGGATTAGCTCTAATTGGTTCAAGTCTTGAACTGGGATCTAACATTTCTCCAAAGGCCTCTGCCTCGTTTATTTCAACCGTTACGTTTTTGTTAGTAAGGGATAGTCGGTTCACTGAGCAACTACTGCTGCAAACGGGACAAATTGATTTAACTTGTAAAAGTGGCATTAAACAGCTGTAATGAAATTTATGATTACAGGGAGTCGTAGCCAACATATCGTTTGAACTCGTAGGTTCGCGACAAGTGGAACAAATAGTTTCCTGCTCTCCTACGCCTTCTGCTGGATTCTCTAAGCTGTGTCGTACTGCCATGGTAAAATGTCAAATTATCTATCCAATATAAAAAAGATTACTATCAAAACTCCAAAATTAAAAATACGCCAAATAAAACCAATCCGCCACCAAAATTCGTATAGCGCTTTTCGGAAATCCGAAATGTGCTGAAATACTTAACTGATCAAATCTCTCTTTCTCTGATACTGTTTGGGTATACACTAGAAAATTACTGACTCGTAAAACTTCCGAAAATATGTACATCCAAAAGGTCAAGAGCTAAAATTCTTTCAGCGTCTTGCGATTCCTAACCAGAATCTATTATTCGGACCTGATAAATCTGAAATTATTCAACTTGGAGAAGTCAAGTTACACACAACAGTCGCTTTGGTCGATCAGTCCAAGCTGCTTAACTGCAATCGCAATTCCTAAAGACGAACAGTTGGTGAATTCCATCGTAATTCAAGTTAAACAGATCTAATAGGTTTTAGGTTTTCAAGTTCCCTACGTTGTTAGCCAACTTCTAACGTGGGGGTGTACGGGCTGTAGTTAAATAGAACCAAATAGCAAGATCTACTGCAAGGTCCATATTTGGATATATTTCCACTTTGGATATACTTTGGGGACGTTTGGATGGGAGTGAAGGGCGTGCACTTCTTGTGATCTTAGACTAAGCTCGACGGATGGGGTGGTTCTTTTCACGTATCCATACTACACATCATCAACATAAATTTAAGTGCACTAACTAGATGCAAATTAATAAAGAAAAACCCGGATGATTGCCCTACCGGCTCAAATCCAAAAGAGAGAGAGAATGACTTTGATCAGATGTAGGGTATTAGATAACCTATTCTTAACCCACCCGACTTTGGCGAGATCTACGACGTTTGATTCGCTCCATATCACAATTCTATGTGATACTTATTGTGGTTCCAGCATGGCTATTTGAAGTTTCGGTGGCGGATCTGTAATGGCCTTAAGCCTTCATAGAGTTCCAAATACTCAAATATAAATCGGAGTGAACTTGATTCATTTTTCCTTATTGGGTATTTCTATTTCATTATAAAAATTCTCCTTAACAGCTACTTCACATAATATATATAATTTCATGAAAAAAAACTGCTCTGCACTGAATTTATAACATACATGGGATAAAATCACTAAACACTATTAATGAATCCCGCTAATTCGTCTGGGATTTACTGGCAGTTTACTAATTTGTAAGCACTTTTTAAATATTTTTTTTAATCTTGGCATTTTTGAGCGGCAGAATTCGAAGCGACAAAATTAAAACACCGTGTGTATGCTTCGGAACTTTATTGGTAACTGAGGAAAAATTGATACACATATTTTCTTATTCTCTATTTCTTAGAGCGGGACAATTATAACTACTCCAAGACTCTTTCTCCTTCCTATAACTATAAGGGCGTGCATTGTAACATACTAAAATATATAGGTTACCTTATTTTCTACACCCTTCCTCAAATTAAATATATTTATAAGCTCTTCGTGTTTCGTTTTAGGAAGATTTCTTGTCAGAATATCTACTATCATTAAATACATTTGTATTTAAACAAAACTTGCCTTTCCTTAACAACGTCTCTAACAAAATGATAAAGTATATCAATGTGATTTGTTCTGGAATGATGAACGGGATTCTTAGTTAGCGCCTGCGCACTCAGATTATCCCCATAAACGACGATCGGGGTGTCGTTGTCTCCGCAACCAATCTCCATAATCAGCCTTCGCATGACTATCGCCTCCTCAAATGCCGCCGATAGTGCCATGTACTCCGCCTCGGTACTGCTCAACGCCACACTTCGCGGCTTTTCCGAACGCCAAGAAATCGGACCACCTGATAACAGGTAGATATAACCAGTGACTTATAACCAGCTTGACTTCCTGTCAAGCCTATCACCTGCTCAATCCGCGTCCACGTATCCACAGAACGATTGACCACATTGTCGGTAGTGTAGTTTCATGTCAATCGTAGATGAGAGATATCTAAAGACGTGCTTTATGCCTGCCATGTGTTCAGCATGCGGGTTTTGATTCCGTTGTGCCAATTTTGACACCGAATGCAATATGTCTGGCCTTGTTGTAAGAGCTAGCCACATAAGCTCTCCTACTACGGACTAATAAGAAGTAGGATCCACCTTTTTGCATTGGAGGCTTGTGCAATCTATTTGAAAACCAGGATTCAAAGGTGTCTTCGCCGATTTGCAAAAATCAATCCCATGGGTATGCAATAAGTCCTTGATATATTGCGTATGTCCTAAAGTAATTGCTCCAAGATCGCCGTCCCGTTCGATTTCCATGCCCAGGAAATGGTTAAGTTGACCCTTGTCAACGCACTCGAATGATCGTGAGATGCTGCTCTTGATTTTTAGCAAATCCTCGTGCGATTGGCTGCCTATAAGTATATCGTCAACATATACAAGGATTAGAACAAGATTACCTTCTCCACAATGTTTGTACAAACATGGCTCGTTATCACAAGCAACGAATCCCATATTAACCAATACGCCATTTAGCTTCTTGTTCCAGGCCCTTCCGGATTGCTTCAAGCCATAAATTGCTCTTTTCAGAAGCAATACCTTGTCAGGATTTGTTTCATCTGAGTACCCTTCTGGCTGCTTCATGTAGACCGTCTCACTCAGATCGCTGTTGAGATAGGTGGTGCATACATCAATTTGATGAAGATGTAGCTTGAGCTCCGCCGCCAGTGCTATAATAAAGCGCACACTCTCCAATCGGCATACCGGCGAAAATGTTTCTAAGTAATTTACGCCAAACTGTTGGGAGCACCCTTTTGCTAACAGTCGAGCCTTGAAACGTTAGATTGGCCATCTTTATCACGCTTCACGTTGAACACCCACTTGCATCCAATTGCTCGCTGATTTTTGGGTAAATCAGTGATTTTCCAAGTCTGCTTGGCAACTAGAGAATAATGTTCTCTTTCCATGGCTTCACGCCACTCCTTTGCATTTTTACTCTCCAGCGCCTCTTTGCAAGTTAATGGAATCGGAACATTTTCCGAAACAAGGGCGCCTAGAATATAGTACTGCTTCTTTGGGCGTCCAGGTTTTCCACTCCGAATGATCTCAGGATGACCGGGGCCCCTGTGTGCCTCCACGACATGCTCACCTTTTTCTTCGGCACTCTCGTACTGATCTGTACTCTCATCGGAGCTGCCGGCGTCGATGGATAAGTCGGAAACGAATTCTGCATCTCCGGGTCCCTGCTGCTGGTGGGCCTCCAGTTCCTTCAGATTGATCGTCACGGCATCAGCCTTGGATGCCACGTCATGATGTTCATCAAATAACACATCCCGTTTCTCGACCAATTGTCGAGTTGATGGATCATATAGTCGATAACCTTTTGCTTCCACAGAGTACCCAACCATAATGTACTCTTTGCCTTTATGTTGAAATTTGCTGCCCTTCTTCGGACCCTTGTCCAGAGCAACTGCAAGAGATCCAAAAACCTTTAGGTATTGTACATAAGGTCTCTTACCAGTCCACGCTTCCATAGGGGTCATACTCTCTAATGCGCTGCTAGGGGAGCGGTTTCGCAAATAAACCGAAGTGTTGACAGCTTATGCCCAAAACTTATCTCCCAGTCCCGCCTGGACCAGAAGGTATCTTGACATCTCCACTAGCGTACGATTTGCCCGTTCCGCAACTCCATTTTGCTGGGGAATATACGCTATTGTTAGCTGTCTGTCGATTCCATGCTTCCTCAGACAATCGTCAAACTGTTTATTGACAAATTCTCCACCATTATCACTCCGCAGGTATTTGAGTCTCCTTCCTGTCTGCCGTTCCACCAGGTTCTTGAAATCGATGAATTTGGGTAGCACCTCATTCTTCCCACGCAGGAAGTAAACCAAAATCCTCCTGGACTTATCGTCAATGAACGTCAAAAAATACTTGGAACCTCCGAGGGATAATGTTGGGAAGGTCCACAAACATCTGAATGTACCAGATCCAAAAGCTCCTTAGCCCGATTACTTGTTGTGGATGGAAAAGGTTGAACATGGATTTTGCTAACCATACACGTTTTGCAACTAATATTCTCTGGCAACCGAATATTATCTATCCCTCGAACTATCCCTTTGGATACCATCTCTTTCAAGCTAGAGAAATTAATATGTCCGTATCTCTTGTGCAGTAAAATCCCATCTACAGCTGACATGGCAAAACATTTGCTGCGACCACCCTCAAACAAGTACAAGTTGCCAATCTTTTTGGCTTTCACTATGCATTCTACATCTTGCATCACCCTGGCATTCTGGCGTCACCTATACCTTCTGCTTGAAGGAAACCAGCATTGGCCAGTCCGATCTGTTCAGTGTGTTTCTCAAACTTTGGGAATATCTCTCTTGCTCAACACATATGGCTTGTTGCGCCACTATCCAAACACCATGTTGAATTGTCAATGTTGTTGACGTTTCAGGCGTGCAGCAGGATGCTTTGGCGATTCACCACATTTCTTGATGCCATGCGGTGATCTCCCTCACTCTCATTTTGACACTGGGACTTAATGTGTCCTTGTTCACCACACTTGAAACAAACGATTTTCTTTCTATTCTTCTGCCCATAGATTTTCGTCTGCAAGAGGTGGAGACGGAAAGGAGTCGGTGGAATCGATCTTTTTTACAGTTCCATTGTTTTTAACGGAGCCGGAAGATAAGTGGCCAAGGAGTCCCCGGTTTGATCCGTCACCAGAGGTGTTGCAGATGGAAGTAAAAAAAATGCGGTCGGATTAGCCGCAATAGTCTCCACCTCATATTTATTGGAATTCATAGAAGGATTTTCCTCTAACTTAAAACTGCTGCGAGTGTTCGTTTACATGTTCTATGCTTACATTAAAAACATTCGAAAAAACCTGTTTGTTAGCCCAAGTCTTCATAAGCTAAATCCATTTATCCATGAAGCTTCTCAGGCTGGGTATACCTTTTCGTTGTTGCGGGGTTGCGGGGTCGTTGGTGAGTGTGTTTGGATGGTAAAAGCGCAGAAAGCCTCCAGTCCAGTCTCCGCCCATTCTCCATATGTGGCGTGGATTGAGACGATATTGAAAATACGTGGTAGGCCACCCTAAAAGTAAAAAAAAAAGATGCGTATTTGCATTTATACTACCACGGGCTCCGTACATGGGCGGACTACAGGCAGGTGTCAAATCTGCAAAGCACCTACTCCAACGAGCGGTGGGCAGTGCAAGCTTGACCGCAGAAGAACTGCAGACCTTCCGCGTTGAAGTCGAAACCGTCATGAATTCGAGGCCCCTGGGCACCCTCAGTCAGGACACAAGAAAAAGTCGGATCCCAAGCCGGATGGAGGCCTTCGTCGGAGCCGGTGTAGCGTTAATAGATCAAAAATAGATACATTAATGGAAATTGAAAAATAATCTTAAGTTATTTGTAAGGCTGGTATAAATTAGCTAAGTTGCGCTCTCTTGTGAACTCGTTTCTTCGCCGCAATAGATAAGCTAGGCCTAAGTTTATTATTGAATATAGATCGAATTATAACGTTTACTCGAGTGCACGCATTTTTTCTTTTTTCGTCGTTATTTTAATTAAAAACAAGAAAGGAAAGCTAACTTCGGGCGGAGCCGAAGTTTATATACCCTTGCAGTTGAGTCGCAGTCCGCTAGGTGGCGCCACGCATCTTATATTATTAGATATATAGCGGATCGTATATAGTTGGCCGATCCTTATGAAACTTGGAAAATCGAATTATTTTGCCAAAAGAGGAATCCATTGAAACTCCCATCCTTCTAACTTGAAAAACAACGAAGTTATAGCATTTTCGATCAATCAGTTATATGGCAGCAATAGGATATAGTTGGCCGATCCTTATGAAATTCGACAAATCAGATTGTTTTTCCCAAAATAGAATCTCTACCAAATCCCATCTTTCTAACTTAAAAAACACCAAAGTTATGCCAATTTCGATCGTTCTATGACAGCTATAGGATATAGTCGGCCGATCCTTACGAAATTTTGTACACAAGATATTTTGGTCAAATATAACATGTGTAGAAACTTCCAACCCTCTAACTTAAAAAACACCAAAGTTATGGCATTTCCGATCAATCAGTTATATGGCAGCTATAGGATATAGTCGACCGATCCCGGCCGTCCATCCCCGATGGATCCCGTGCAACGATCCCGTGCAAGGGTATAAAATGGCACTCGTTTTCCAAAAAGGAAAAATAGCCATCCATATTACCAGAGATTGATAATCTAAGGAAGCTGCTTAAAGCTTCATACATCGATGAAGGACTAGTAGCTGAACATCAGAAATTGTGAAAACGGAAAACTGAAAACCATTTTTGAGTCTGGTACATTCTCAACTATGATAGAGGCTACTATGGTAGAGGCACTGGTCGTGATTATAAAAATCACCGAAATTATTATAATCAAAAGTATAAACTCTGAAAGTGAAAGTGGAACAGAGGCGGAAATAACTATAACTATAACAACTAACGTATCAGCCCTTCATATAACCTAAGCAATAACGTCCGATAAGGTCATGGCACTTCGGAGAACCAGCAAAAATCCCTAGAAAAATATAAAATTCAGTCTCAATTCAAAATCAATAGCAATTCAAATATTTTTATAAATATAATAAACTGGCAGAAAATTAATATTAGACACAGGATCAGATAAATAAATAGAAAAGAAAATCCCGACTTATTTCCAAATTTCGACCCAAATTATAGAATAAAAATTATATTGGTATTGGAGAAGGATCCTTAAGATCGCACGGTTTTGTACCTTTCGAGATGAGAACTGGTATTTTTATTGTCCCCCACGATTTTTACATAGTAAAAATACAATAAAAATGTTGGCATGTTGAATTTTTTTTCATTGTTGATCCTGATGGTCTCAAACTAATACTGGAAGCTCAGCTGCGCATATTATTTATTTACTTGACATTGAAATATTACATATTGGCCTTACGGCAGAGACCAATCAGCTGGTTTTGTTGGAGTTTTTTTATTTTTAACGGCGTTTTTAGATTTGATTTAGGTTTAAGTTATTTTAAATTTCTTTTTTGATTTAAGTATTTGTTTAGCAGTAGTAATTCAGTTTAACAATACAATATTTTTAGATACTACTACTTCTTTAAGGATAAATATTAAGTAATAATGATAAAAGTTTAGACGTGGTCACGTTCCAGGATGAAAATAAGGCATTGAAATAAGGTATTGGAGTTGATTTGATCTAGGTTTAGATTTAGATAAAGTTGATTTGATTTAGGTTTACATTATTTTTAATTTCTATTTTAATTTAGTTCTAGAGCAATTATAGCATAGTGGCAGAGTAAATAGAAATAAATTTTTTATAGTCTGCCAGGGCGTAGATTTTGATTTATATTATTTTGATTTCTTTTTTAGTTTTAGTTTTAACTGTATTAATTTAGTTTGACAATATTGATTTTTTTAAAATTTAGTTATAATAGTGGTTTTAACTTCTAATAGCGCAGTGGCAGACTGAATAAAAATTGATTTATATAGTGTGGTATAGTTTCCTGGTCGCGTACTTGCCGTTCTTTGGCTAAGCCGATGGTCGCGTTCCAGGATGATGATGAGGATAAACTAGATAAAGTGACGTTTTCTGTGTAAATATTATTTTTTCGCTTTATTTTTTCTTCATTAATAATCTTTGAGGAGTGTTCGATAACAGTGTTTTGAGAAACTTTATCACCTCTGGGGTTTGTTATATGGCTAGTGGCTGCGAGGGCAGCATGGTATATAATATATTATGATTGAAGATATCGGTTGTGTCCTCAATATCGTGCCTTTTATTTATTTCAGTATTGAGTAAAATCGATTCTGATAGGGCATCCTTTAAGTTTGCTCCATGTGGGATTAGCCTACGAGAGAGAAACTAGGCGACCGCATACTGATAGTTCTATGAGTATGGGAAGATGATCAGAATACAGATCAACTGCAGAGTTTGTGTGGAGCTTCCATAGCTAAGGCCAAAGTAAATAGCGCAATTTATGGTAGATGGACACTGTCTTTGATTAAAAAGGGTTGTGTGTGGCCCCACCTGTGTCCAGCACATTTAGAAGAGCATTGGAGTGATCTGCCTCTGGATCTGCTTTTGGGGCAGGATCTAGGATTTCCCCAAAAGGAGTGCTTGTCATTCCAATCCCGACAGGTTATTTTTTCCTCCTTCCCGTGATTGACAGTGCACCCTACGGTTGTACATTGCCATGTGAGCACGGTAGGCTGTAAGTCGAGTTTAAGCTTGCTTAAATGCAGTACAACCTTTGTAGCTGGCAACATGTCGCAAACCAACGTCCGTCAAATTAGCTTCGCCATATTAGTGTCGAAGTAGAATGGTGGAAACGGAACCCAGCAACGACCTTTTTTATTTTCAATTGTGTCACTGTATAGCCACTAAAACAGGAGCACTGCTTATGACAGAGCAAAATTCAATCCATGTACGATAATTATAATTATTTTTTTAGTTCCAATCCAAAAACAAAATGCCTTCGCAATAGGCCTAATACTGTTGAAACTTATTTAAGTGTTGTTAAGCTATGCAATATTGTTATTGTAATTTGCCTTGCCTATGCTGGGAGAAGTACATGTATATGACTTTGCTCTACCCATATGACAGATCAATCCAACAACAATGGAGGAACGAGAGCAATGGGTCTGGGCATCCCTGCACTAAAATAATTAAAATAAAGTCTAGAATTTTTAAGAATTGAATAATTTATAGTTTTTTTTTACTTTTGACGGGATCTACATCCTTAAAATAGTATAAAAATACATTTGAAAAATTGGCCCCATTCTGTTTTGGGTTCTATCTCAGAAATTTGAGGAGGTCCAAAAACTCCCGATATACCAGCTTAATATCACCAGCGATATACCAGCTAATCGCTCCCAACGTTTTGGAGAAAATTGCATAAATGTGGGCCAATCTCGTTAACATCCCATACAAAAATGACCCCAAAATATTGTTTTTCGTATTGTGAAGCTCTAAGAGAATGCCCCCATATGCACGGAAGTTGAGTCGAGGTAGCACCCTTTCTTCTATATCTAGAGCAAAATTTATTCAAATCGCTCCCTACAATTTTGAAAGAATCGATTTACAGTTCCCCATTGATTTTAATGGAAAATAAGAAATAAAATTTTATAATTAATAATTTGCATTATTGTTGCATTAATAATTTGCAATAATACTCACATATTTTGAGGCTTCCAAACAAAAATTGCGCCAATTGGCGCCAATCTTTATGAAGGATGCCCCATTTTGCACGGTATAATATTGTAAATCTAATTTTTGAACGGTATATCAAGAGAAAGCTAATTCGATGGAATCAAGTCTTGAAAATTGTATATATATGCTTAACAGGCGCTTAACAGCACAATGCTAAAGCTCAACAGCCTCACGTATGTTGGCCCATTTCCAATCCTTTTGGAAGCGATAGACAGGGCAATTTACATGGAGAACTGTGTGAATAGATATTTCTTAGAAATATTTCAAAATTTGTTTCTTATTATACCCTTGCAGAGGGTATTATAATTTTGGTCAAAAGTGTGCAACACAGTGAAGGAGACATCTCCGGTCCTATAAAGTATATATAAGCATGTCCGTCTGTCCGTCTGTCCGTCTGTCTGTTTCTTCGCAAACTAGTCTCTCAGTTTTAGAGCTATCGAGTTAAAACTTTACACACATCCTTCTTTTATTTGCAGGGGGTATATAAGTCGGATCGGGCGGGATCGGTCGACTATATCCTACAGCTGCCATATAACTGAATGATCGGAAATACCATAACTTCGTTGTTTTTCAAGTTAGAAGGATGGGACTTTCTATGCATTCTAATTTGAGCTTATCCGATCTGCCAAATTTCATAAGGATCGGCCGTTAATATCCTATAACTACCATATAACTGATTGATTGAAAATGCCATAACTTGGTTGTTTTTCAAGTTAGAAGGTTGGGAGTTTCAATGGATTCCTCTTTGGCAAAATAATTCGATATGCTAAATATCGATTTGACAATTTGACATAATAATATAAATCAAAATGGTTGGTAAATTCTCTTTTATTGTTTTTTATTGTTTATTGCTCCGTCCGCAGGCTGCAGTAGGACTGATCCGGCGATGCACAAGTAGAGCAAAGTGACCAGATGTGGTAGAGAGCGTATATACAAGTAAATTAGTTAAGGCAAGGTGCAGGTCGTTAATAAACAGTGTAAAAAGTAGGTCCAAGATGGCTTCCTTGGGGCATCCCAGATGGTAACAACTTTAAAGAAGACACGTTGGGTTCTCCCAGATAAGTAGCTCGAAATTCAGATAAGAAGATCAGTTGGGAATCCCAAAAGACTGAGTTTACTTATAAGAAGCGAATGGTTAACGGAGTCAAATGCTTTACTCAAGTCAGTGTAAATGACGTCTGTTTGTAAGCCATTTCGGAAGCCATCCGTGATAAAAGATGTTAGCTTCAATAAGTTGGTAGTGGTGGAGCGGCGCTTCATGAAGCCATGCTGGAACGGAGTTATTATTGAACTACATAGGTGTTGAAAAATTGGAGTGATGAATTTTTCAAAAAGCTTTAGAATTGCTGACAATTTAGAGATGCCTCTATAATTTACAGCGTCGGATTTTTTCCATTGTTTATGCAGCTGAATAATGGAGGCTTCCTTCCACATTAGGGGAAAGATCGAAGTTTCCAGGGATAGATTAAAGAGTTTAACGAGCGGTTTGCACAGAGCCTCGGCGCAGTTCTTCAAAACACAGCCTGGTACTTCATATAGGAAAGGCGAATACACAGGCTTGACGAAGATAACACACCACTTTGATCGAAAGATGGGCAAAATATAAGGTTGGCTGATTGGATATTATAAGTGTAAGGCTGAGCTGAACTGCAGCTGTTTGAATACGTAGTTTGACAAAACTGTGCAAAGAGATCGGCCATTGCCTGATCAGTGTTCGCATAAGAGTTCTCAAACGTAAGCAGTGGGGGAAAGCATGTTCAAGCATGTTTACGCTTAGTGTTAGCAAAGTTATAAAACTGCTTCGGATCCTGAGTAAACTGAATCCTGCAGCGGCGAATATAACTCCTATAATGTTCTGCGTTATGCCCGGTGAAAGTGGACCAAGCTACTAAGTATATTGCATAACTAACTGTACAGCCAGACAGTCTATGTTTATTTAAAAGTCTACTCATACTATTCTTTAAATTTTTAAGGTGCCTGTATACCAAGGCTGATTAGTTGAAGCGGACGGATATTTTCACGGCTCGCAAGCGTCGAAAAATGAGTTTAAAGTAAAATAAAATGTTTGTAATGCGATGTTTATATCAGAGAACTGCAACGAGTATGATTGAGTATGATAAAATCATCTTTAACAAAAACAGATCAAATCAAATCACATCATATGTCACAACATTTCAAATCGATTCAAGTACAAGTCAACTTTAAATCAGTTGATGTGATTTGTATCGTATAGTTTAGCTCGGTTTGAATCAAATCGCTTCAAAAAAATCGTCAGGTATAATTGACTGACTTTGATACAAAATGATTGTTGAAGTAGGCTACGATCCAGGCAGATGATTTAAAATTTAAATCATTGAGGTATACTCGAGTAAAAATGTATGATTGAAACCAGAGACTTGTAGTAATGAGTGACAAGTAGTGATGGCACAAATTTTTATATGGTACAAAAAAATCGATTATTTTGTTTCAATTAAAGATTTGGTAGTCTCGAAACATGGTTTTAAATTAATTGATTAATAATGAAATAAGGTGGAATTAAAAATCAGCCCAACATACTGGCGACATTTTCAAACGCGCATAGCTATAAGTCAGGTTGCTCCACACCGAGAAAGATTATGTTACAAAGCCAATTGTTTAATATTTATTTATTATTTTATTATCCTCTTGACCAAATTTTGATTACCCTATTTATGGCGTTGCTTTTAACCAAATTTCCACGTAACCTTATAAATATATTAAGCCTCATATAGGCTCCAGATACAGCCTCAAAAGGCTCCAGATTAAAGCTCATTAAGCTCAGCAGGCGAATCAGAATCAATCATATGTGTATGATTTTACATCATTTTCGGGTATTGCTTTGCTTCTGAACAAATCAAAACAAATCATTCCCAATTGATGCGATAGTGATTCAAAATTGTTCCAAATCATTGACACGAAGCATTCGGATCGCTCTGTTCACATGAATCAAATTTTAAAATCAATCAGAGTAACCTATCATTACTCGAGTATGAACAAAAAAAATGTGATTCGTGCAGTTCTCTGGTTTATATCCTCACATGCCAGTAAATCAGACCAATCAAATTCCGAAATTAACTTATTTAATTTTAAAAAAAAGTCAGCCTTACGGAAGAAACGAACTTTATTTAAGTGTAGACTTATGGTCAATTAAGGAATTCTTTTCGATTGAAAGCTCAAGAGTGGGATGATATGGATCCTCTGGGTAAGAAAGGGGTTCTGGATAGACTAATTCCATCAGGAATTAAAAGTTCTGAAAAGAGTAATTACATCAGGATCAGAAACGAAACATAAGTCCAGCAGGCAACCTAAAGAATTTCTAACGTGGTTAATTTGCCCGAGTGACATGTCGAACATGCTCGCAGGGAAGTCGTGGTGAATTTTTAACATTTGACCACATAAGTTCTGGGATATTAAAGTCACCCAGAGCTATCAGCTGGTCACCATCAGACAGGCGATCGAAAACCAAACGAATAGCGGACAAATGTTGCCAGTATGTTGGCGGTTTGGACGAAGGTGGTATGAAAGAACAGGTAAAATACAAAGATTGATCGGACAAAGTGATTTTGATGCAAAGGAATTCAATGTCACCAAACTCTCAATGTGATTTGACCTCTTTAGAAGCGAGTTTGGAGTCTACAGAGATTAACACTCCTCCCCCGCTTTGCAGAGTTCTATCACATCTAAAAGTAGTGTACCTACTAGGAAAAATTTTGGAGCTTAGGATCTCCGGCTTTAACCAAGTTTCTGTAAATACAATAATGTGAGATGCAAAGAAATAACTATCAGAATACAGTTTGGGAAGTTTACTACGTATCCCTCTTGTATTCTGATAGGTAAGTGTTAGTGAAGACATTAGATTTTTAAAACAGAGGAAGATGAGGTGGAAGGTTGGTCAGTGGCCGTAACATGTGGGAGTTTTACACCCACAGGTTTGGTTTTTTTTTTATTCACCGTACTTGGCTGATGTTCTTGGACGAAAATATTCTCTGGTATTTTGAAAGATGACGTGTGCCTGGTGTATGAATATTTAAATTTTGGAATGTCCATCATTTTTAAGTCGACTTTTGATTTGGCTTTGATATAAGCCGAAATATCAATCTCAGAAGTATCCGAAAACCGCTAATAAACTATTTGAATCCACTTTTAGTCTGCCTCATAAACGATCTCATCAAAAGTGGAGACCACACCTACGTGACATTGCATACGAAACTGAGGCCGTGAACCCGTCACAATTAGCGTGTAAATCGTTTTCACAAAGCCAGAAGTCGATGGTAGGCTGGGAAGACGAGATTGTCTTATTACAAGACTTCAGCGCACAGACAAGTTCCATAATTATTAAAAATTAAATAATTCATTAATTTAAAATAGTAAAAATTAAACAATTAATAAATTAATACAATTTTGTTTGTTTTTATTTAGGAACCTTGAACTACTGTACCAGGGAAACGAAGGCGCAGAGATTAAAGAGAGCAGGTAGTGCGAGTTAATAACATGCAAAGAATAGAGATAAGAATCTCTATTGAGCGAGAGTAGAAGCAATAGAAAAGAAGCAACACCGTAAGAGATGAAGAAGCAGAGAAGGGCTATGTTTGGAAGAATAATCAAATTATTATTTAACCTCCAAATATATCACTGCACCCGCGAAGCGAAACGGATCTAAAAATTGCAATTTGGTTTTTTTTTATTTATTTCATTTGTGTAAAGGAATAAACACCGATTGTTTATGGAAAGCTTATTACAAATTTTTTAAAAACGCAGTGCGCACAAAAAAAACACGTCCGTCCGTTTGATGATAAAGAGAAGAAGTGACATATTGGGCCATTGCTCATTAATTCTGATATATTCGGAAGCCTGAGATATTTCTTAGGTCCGGCCCTTGGGGTGGCCAGAGATATAAGCGGCTGCATAGTTGTCGGCTGGGCAGGCTAAGAATTATTCGCCACAAGGACATTACTCATTTAGTAGTTAAAGACTAACTGTGTATCGAGCGCACAGAGTTGGTCATTGAAATTACGAAAACCACTAACCAACTCCTTGAATCCACTTTTAATCTGCCATATGAACGATCTCATTTCGTCCTGAACAGCACGACAACCGTCACAGCAAAAGTGGAGACCAGACCTACGTGAAATAGCATCCGAACCCGGCACACTTAGCGTGTAACACGTTTTCACAAAGCTAGCAGTGGATGGTAGCCTGGGAAGCCGAGATTGTCTTATTACAAGACTTCAACGCACAGACCAATTGAAATTCCATAATTATTAAAAATTTAAATAATTAATCAAATTTTTATTTTACAAATCTAAAAATTGCAAGTTCACAGGCCGACAATTTCCAACTTTTTTTTCCTCCACGCATAACTTTACATGCTCCATAACCTTTAGGCGCCCCTGAACCAAAGTCCAGAACAAACATAGGTTCTATCACCCACAGTTTCTGCGGTACACCTTAGAGAAGAAATTGATCAAATTTTACCATATATTGAATTATGTAGGCCGTGGAATGGCTATGACCATCATTGTTTTTAGTACATATCATTTTTGAAAAGTATGTATATCAACTAAAATTAAAAAATGGCTAGCAGTTACCATATCTTTGGAATACTCATCCAAAGTTAAAATCTCAGATTTTCTACATTCATACATGGCTATCTACAATTTCTGTAAAGCTTTACTAAACAAGCTGAACCTGCAATAGATACGTTTTTATAGATAGATACGTCGAGCACCTCGACAAGCACCTTCAGGACACCTAGGCAGAATTTAAAGTGCTTTTCACTAACTACGTTGCTGGGACTTCCATACCTAAAAAATACATAAAAGATTAAGGATTTCAGCTCACAGGATTTCGTTTTTTTTCAAACTTACCCCTCGAACATGCGAACCATGATGTGGAGAGCCCACTTCTTGGTGTAGCAGTATGTTAATTCGGTGCGCTCATCATCGTCCAAATGGGAACTATCCCGACATCAATTTGGCTCATCCCGATTATCAATTTGGCGACCAATCTCCATCCACTGCGAGAAGATCTCTCGGGTGATGAAGTCCATCGGAAGGCTGTACTGCGTAAGCGCGATGCTGATGTTGTCCACCACTTGTGGCCATCGACCCGGGAAGACACTTTTGATGATGTGATTCACGCAGATGGAGAGTTGAACTCTAAAATGAAGTCGGAGTGCGGAGTTTATATAAGGAACCCATTTTATGTCCCACCTATGTGTAGGTGGGCCACCTCAGACAGATAGTGCTGACGCAGTGGCTCCTGCAGACCCTGCAGGCTCGTCAACTTGTCTTTTAGCTGCTGTGATCCATGCAGGTGCCTTCGAAGCTACTAGTGACGTCCTTGGCCATCTTGGCCGGCTGGCCCGTGTTGTCCTGCAGGAAGCTACTCTAGAAACGGGGTGGATTGCGAACTCACTGCGCCCATACATGATGATGGAGTGGGTGCGATGCGGTCCCTGGGGATCAACGAGTCTGTTTTGCATTGATCTGGGTGTTGAATAAAATATATGAAAAAAACTTCTAAAGAATCTTTAAGAGTTGGTTGTTGGTCACCACTTGGTGTAGTCGAGCATATACGACAGATGCGTCGTCTCGTAGATGAAGCCCTGACCGCTGAAGACGGCATCACCGTAAATCAAGATAGAACTGCTCGGCACAGGTCTTGCTCTGTACAACTGGATCGACGGCTTCCAGATTTGATGGATTAGTCACAACACCCAGGCGGAAGTTACAGTTTATTATTACGCGGTTCAGACGCTCGATGTACGTGCCCAATGATGACGGACATTACACCCAGCTCGGTGGGCACATCGATGAACTCCATCAAAGAGGGGATCATGATTTTGTAGCCATCGAAACCATAACGCTTCGGGCGGGTTAAAAGGGCCAGGATCAGACGCTTCTCCTCGGGCGAGAAGTTCAGATCGCCGGGGGCTCAAACAAATTGAGGATCCTTTTGTACTGCTCCAAGGAATTGATTAACATGAACATGCTTAACAGCAAAATGTTAAGGATCAACAGCCCCGCGCGTGTTGGCCTATTTCCAACACTGAATAAGCTTTTCGGCATTTTTTTCAAGAAAACACCAGAACAAACAAAAATGGAAGTGAATAAAAGTAAGTATGTGAAACTTATAGAAAAATTAATATACAGTATTCCCTTTTTTCGGTATAACCATGTCCGTCAGTCCGTCTGCTTGTCTGTCCGTCTGTCTGTCGGTTTCTACGCAAACTAGTATCTCAGTTTTAAAGCTATCTAGTTGAAACTTTGCACACATCCTTTTTCTTTCAGGGAGTATATAAGTCGGAACGGCCGGGATCGGTCGAATATATCCTATAGCTGCCATATAACTGATTGATCGGAAATGTCATAACTTTGGGGTTTTTAAGTTAGAGGGTTGGGACTTTCCACACATGTTATATTTATCCAAAATATCTTATGTACAAAATTTTATCGGATCGGCCGACTTATCCTATAAATGCCATATAACTGACCGATCAGAATTGGCATAACTTTGGAGTTTTTTAAGCTAGAATTTCTACGGATAGACTTTCTACGGATTCCATTTTGGGCCATACAATCCGATCTGCCAAATTTCATAATGACCTACTGTATCCTATGGACGCCATTTATCTAAACGATCGGAAATGGAACAACTTTAACTCCAAGGGTATATCAATTTCGGCTCCGTCCGAAGTTAGCTTTCCTTTCTTTTTTATGATCCTTTTTATGACGTTATTTTAAAGAAGATTTCCAGAAAACTTTGTGTTAATCCGTAGCAGAAGGTACCATAATGCTGGTCAAAAGTGTGCAACGTTAAGGAGATTAGGAGAGTCAGACTTAATAGAAATTTGTTATGGAATTTCGTAAAATTTATATTTTTATATTTATTTATATTATAATATATATTATATTTATTTATATTATAAATTAGCTATTTTTTCCCCTCCCGCCGGGTCCAATAGTGTAGTGGCTCCAGCAGTATAGAGTCACCGGGATATTACCCGAAGGGCAACTTTTTACCAGAAAGTACAAATAACAGAAAGTTTGGCGGGTTTTAGGACGAGAGTGCTTTCTTCAAAGTCGTTTGTGCCATTGGGACATGAGCGTCCCACGGTGATGTAAGTTAGACATTTATGCTTTTGGGGTATTTTGGGATATTTCGGATTCTGGTATGTCACCGTCCAGCCAGGTTTCGACATTTAAGGTATGGACAACATGTAGAACGATTACAGGTGCATCATCTTGGGTATCATCTATTCATGGAGGTATGTTTATTATTGGTTCATTTTCCATTGTCAAGTTTTGTTTTTTTGTTTTCAGGTACGTGGTGTTTTGCATGTAATCCAGTGGATGTCGCCTTTTGGATTCTGGTATGTCCCCATCCAGCCAGGTTGGAAGCGCTCGTGGGTATAGAAGAAGAGTAAACGGAGTGTTAGTATTTAAGAAAATAACAATTGGAAGGAAGGGTGCTTGCTGGGGAGGGTAATGGAAGGGAGCTTGTTGGGCATTGCTGCAGCCGCTGGGTGGCTGTTGTCCGAGTGGTTTGTTGGCAATTGGAGGCTGGTAACAGTGCTGCTCCTAGCTGGCCACCGATGATGTGGCACTGGTAGGGTGCTGATATGTCAATTGAGATTTACGGTGAGAGGGGGACTGCCCTCCTGTACCCATGGCCTTAAATTCAGTGGACGAATGCAAAGCTACTTTATGAGCTACTGTTTCTGAGGCACTTAACTGTACGAAAGCGCTAGCTTGGTCGATGGTATGATAATCAGCAGACAGCGCCGATCTAGGGTGTTGACTTGTTATTTTCACAAATTGCTTTCATCTTTTTAATTTTTTTCTAGGTTCCACCTGCGCAAAAATATTAATATCCGTGTGTGCTTGGGCATCGTCGTCCAATTGAGTATTGAGAGCAGAGACGTCGAGATGGCGATTCTGCTGTGGAGGAGGAGGAGGACTGCTTGGCGCGCTTTTGATGATTAAGGTAGGTTCCATAATTGAATGCATAGTGAATCCTTTGTAAAAAATTTTCATTGTTTTTTAATGTTTGTTTCGTTTCAGGAAAGAAGAAGGTGAAGAGTCACAGACCGTTGGAGAGGAGAAAAGCATCATTCGCCGTGAGATCCAGGATAGAGTCAGGGGCCTGGATTTCGCTGCTACCCCTTCTGGGGGCCACCGAGGGCCGAGAGAAGGCAGCTGCTCAAGGAAAATTTATGGCCCTGTGTGCTTGGCCAGCGTCATCCAAAAGCCCGATTTTGGGATGAGGGCAGAATCCTCAAAAGTGGCAGTTTTGCAGTGCAGAAGGCGAAAACCCTAGAAGGCCATTTAAATTTGTAAATTTCGCCCCAAAAGAGGAGGTAAAATAAAAAGAAATAAAAAATAAGTACTGTCACCGTCTTATGTTGCAGAATACAATTTTGGATTTAAATTTGGGACAGAGCCGTTTTATTTAAATGAATCCCAGGGGAGATGAAAAAAGGAGGCCCTGATCGTTCGCGGAGGCCATCAGCTATATATATTTAAGAGAAGCTATACATATATATTTCTGGCCTAGGCCATACTAACTGTTGCCTGGCGCATCTGACGTTTTCACTGGGAACTTTGACATGTGTTAGCAGAAACGTGCTCAGAACGTTTTGACAACGTTTGAACGTTGAAATCAATTCGGCAGAAAATGGAATTAACTCATGAACATTTTCGGGCAATCTTTTTTCACGGCATTCGACGTGAATTAACAAGACAGGAGTGCATCGATTAACTTAAATCTTTGTATGGCGATGTAGTACCATCTTATAGCACTTTAATAAACTAGTACAATGAATTCAATCTTGGCCGACGCTCGCTCGAAGACTAAGGTCGTCCAAAAAGAGTCGTTGTTCCACATTGACGCCGTGTATGATAATACAAGATCGTCATGTGACATACCTTGAGAAATAGCCATCCTTGGGCATTTCTTCCACCAGCATACATTCGATATTGCATAAACACTTGGCCGTAAAAAAAAATTGTTCTCGTTGGATCCCGCACAGTTTGACAATCGCTCAAAAAAAAGCCTAGTGTGGATTGGAGCAAAAAAAAATTGAAAAAATACAATCGCTGTGTTTTAAAAGACGTTTATAATACGTCACAGGTGGCGAATCATGGATCTATGCTTATGAGCCCGAAACAAAACAGCAATCGCCCGTGTGGGTCTTCGAAGACGAGTCAAATCCAAAGAAAGTTGCTCGTGGAAGAAGCACTTCGAAGCAAATGGTGGCCTGTTTGTTCGGTAAAACAACTTCCGCTTAAGAAACGTAGGACAGTCAATTCTGGGAGGTATACCACAATTTGTTTGCCTGAAATCTTCGGAGAAATTCGAAAAATGAACAAGAGAAGTTGGACCATTCTGCACCATGACAATGCGAGCTCTCACACATCAGCTCAAAACAGAGCCTTTTGACTTTTTGAATCTCACCGGCCGCTTGGCTCAGCCGAACGACCGCTCCTCCTCCCGTCGATTCCCGATCCCCGCTCCGGGTTGGTGCCAATACACACTCCCTCCAAAAGCTTGCGCCCGGCAGGTCGTGTGGTCAAGAGGCACCAAGGGTGCCTGGCGCCGAAACGGCTCTCGGTTCCCTTCGTTCGGACTCACGGACTCTGGTTGCGGGGCCTGTGTTGCTGCTTGTCGTCTTCTGCGGCCGCTGCCTGTCCGTCGCTGCTGCTCCCTCGTCGTCGCTGCTCTACCGTTGCCGCTGCTCCCTCGTCGTCGCTGCTCTACTGCTGCCGCTGCTCCCCGGCCGGATCAGGGCACGAAGGGCCTTCCTACCGTACATGACACGCTCCCGGTCGCGTTCGCCACTCGCCTCCAAACACCTGCGTGCCTACGACCCGCAGGATCTATGGTAGGCCAGAGGTTTGGACGTCGCGTCTTCTTTGACTCCAGGTGATACGCTGTGCTTACGCTCCAGCGCCTGGATCAGGATTCTCTTGACTTCCCGGGGTGTCCCTGCCTGGTTTCGCTGTTGGGCTTGAGTTCCCGGGTTGGCTATCCCTCGCGTTACAGGATCACACCTGGATCGAACGGTCAGGAGCAGACAAGGCGTACGCCAGGCTGATCCGTCGTTGCCGCCACTACACCAGGATACCTGTTGTGTCAGGGAATAACTCCACCCGACTCCTTTACCCTTGGGCCTTAGCTTTGCCGCGGATCCTTGATCCTTTTCCCCTTGCTCCTTCCTCGATGCGCGTACCGCCGCCGGACTTACCCACAGGGGGTCCTTAAGCTATTTGTCGTAGATCCTTGCTCACTCGCTTTAATAGCCCGCACTTAGGACTGTCGGACTTACCCAAGGGGGGTCCTTCAGCCTGTACTCCTAACTCTTCCAAGGAAACTTTCCAACTTGAATGGCAGACTTACCCACGGGGGGTCTTTCACTCACTCTACCAGCTTCCCTAGAAGATTAGGCCCCGATTCGCTCCAGGGGCCCTCCTTATATAGTGCCAGAGGCGCCCGTTAATCCTTGCGAATCTACTTCCTGCCGTTAATCCTCCGCTCCTTCACTTTCTCCGTTGGCTTTCTCCAATCCCGCCGTCTTTCTTTATTGTCCCTCCCCCGATTGCCCTGCTTGGGCCTCCGATCCGCATTATTTTTGTGCCGGTCATCGGACTTTGTCCCAATACCCCGCGATCCCCCCCTGACATTCCAAATGCACTTCTGTGTTTTTGTGCATTTTGTAAACACAGCTGCGCAGTCCCCGGCCGCTTCGTTCCCCGCCGTCCCCGCTGTTTCCTATAACCTTCGAGCGCGGCCGCGGAGGCCCGGCCGGGACCGTCACGTTCCACGGTGATTCCTCCTCCTCCTTCTTTCGTGCGCGACGCCGCGCGAGTTCCTCTTGCCCCCGCTGCTGTCCCCGCGTCGTCTGTGCTCGACGCATTTCTCCCTTTCCGTTTTTCTAAACACAGCAGCGCTGGCCCATCCGACGCTGCAGTGCTGACTTGCTTGTTCCCCCCCCCCCGCTGCTGCCCCTCTTGCCACCTGTCTTGGCGTGTGGAGATCTAATCTCCTCACAGGCCTTCTAGGGTTTTCGCCTTCTGCACTGCAAAACTGCCACTTTTGAGGATTCTGCCCTCATCCCAAAATCGGGCTTTTGGATGACGCTGGCCAAGCACACAGGGCCATAAATTTTCCTTGAGCAGCTGCCTTCTCTCGGCCCTCGGTGGCCCCCAGAAGGGGTAGCAGAGAAATCCAGGCCCCTGACTCTATCCTGGATCTCACGGCGAATGATGCTTCTCTCCTCTCCAACGGTCTGTGACTCTTCACCTTCTTCTTTCCTGAAACGAAACAAACATTAAAAAACAATGAAAATTTTTTACAAAGGATTCACTATGCATTCAATTATGGAACCTACCTTAATCATCAAAAGCGCGCCAAGCAGTCCTCCTCCTCCTCCACAGCAGAATCGCCATCTCGACGTCTCTGCTCTCAATACTCAATTGGACGACGATGCCCAAGCACACACGGATATTAATATTTTTGCGCAGGTGGAACCTAGAAAAAAATTAAAAAGATGAAAGCAATTTGTGAAAATAACAAGTCAACACCCTAGATCGGCGCTGTCTGCTGATTATCATACCATCGACCAAGCTAGCGCTTTCGTACAGTTAAGTGCCTCAGAAACAGTAGCTCATAAAGTAGCTTTGCATTCGTCCACTGAATTTAAGGCCATGGGTACAGGAGGGCAGTCCCCCTCTCACCGTAAATCTCAATTGACATATCAGCACCCTACCAGTGCCACATCATCGGTGGCCAGCTAGGAGCAGCACTGTTACCAGCCTCCAATTGCCAACAAACCACTCGGACAACAGCCACCCAGCGGCTGCAGCAATGCCCAACAAGCTCCCTTCCATTACCCTCCCCAGCAAGCACCCTTCCTTCCAATTGTTATTTTCTTAAATACTAACACTCCGTTTACTCTTCTTCTATACACACGAGCGCTGCTAACCTGGCTGGATGGGGACATACCAGAATCTAAAAGGCGACATCCACTGGATTACATGCAAAACACCACCTACCTGAAAACAAAAAAACAAAACTTGACAATGGAAAATGAACCAATAATAAACATACCTCCATGAACAGATGATACCCAAGATGATGCACCTGTAATCGTCCTACATGTTGTCCATACCTTAAATGTCGACACCTGGCTGGACGGAGACATACCAGAATACAAAATATCCCAAAATACCAAAGCATAAATGTCTAACTTACAGCATTGTGGGACTCTCATGTCCCAATGGCACAAACGACTTTGAAGAAAGCACTCTCGTCCTAAAACCCGCCAAACTTTTTTTTATTTGTACTTTCTGGTAAAAAGTTGCCCTTCGGGTAATATGCCGGTGACTCTATACTGCTGGAGCCACTACACTATTGGACCCGGCGGGAGGGGAAAAAATAGCTAATTTATAATATAAATAAATATAATATATATTATAATATAAATAAATATAAAAATATAAATTTGACAAATTTCCATAACAAATTTCTATTAAGTCCCACTCTCCCAATCTGCTTAACGTTGCACACTTTTACCCTGATAAAATTTTGTACATAAGATATTTTGGCTAAATATAACATATGTGAAAAGTCCCAACCCCATAACTTAAAAACACCAAAGTTATGGCATTTCCGATCAATCAGTTATATGGCAGCTATAGGATATATTCGACCGATCCCCGCCGTTCCGACTTATATACTCCCTGAAAGAAAAAGGATGTGTGCAAAGTTTCAACTAGATAGCTTTAAAACTGAGATACTAGTTTGCGTAGAAACCGACAGACAGACGGACAGACAAGCAGACGGACTGACGGACATGGGTATGCTGACTCAGGAGGTGATCCTGATCAAGAATACATTTGATCAAAATATTTGATCCTGATCAAGAATACTTTTGATCAAAATTATAATACCCTTTGCAAGGGTATAAAACTGAACGCAGGAATGGGCGAAATATTTCGTACCATCAGATAGCTCCTAATTCCCTAATATCCAAATATTCACAGACAGTTTTATTTTGAAGGAATTGCCGGAATACTTTTAAACTGTCAGATAGCTCCTAAGTCCCTAAGAGCCACATATTCGCAAACAGTTTTTTTGGAGGACAGATAAACAGACAGACATAGAAACAGACCGGTCTATCTATATAGTTTTTTGGCTCACTTACCGCTTTTTACAAAATTTGTCCTCAAATTTCGTCTTCCAGGAATCGAAGATCTTTCTTTCATTTTTTGCGTCGGGGACTTCTTTCTTCGCATTGGGGGGCCGCCATGGGGTAGACATCATGACTATCAATCTAAATGGAAAAAAGGGAATACTGTATATTAATTTTTCTATAAGTTTCACATACTTACTTCCATTTTTGTTTGTTCTGGTGTTTTCTTGAAAAAAATGCCGAAAAGCCCATTCAGTGTTGGAAATAGGCCAACACGCGCGGGGCTGTTGATCCTTAACATTTTGCTGTTAAGCATGTTCATGTTAATCAATTCCTTGGAGCAGTACAAAAGGATCCTCAATTGGTTTGAGCCCCCGGCGATCTGAACTTCTCGCCCGAGGAGAAGCGTCTGATCCTGGCCCTTTTAACCCGCCCGAAGCGTTATGGTTTCGATGGCTACAAAATCATGATCCCCTCTTTGATGGAGATCATCGATGTGCCCACCGAGCTGGGTGTAATGTCCGTCATCATTGAGCACGTATATTGAGCGTCTGAACCGCGTAATAATAAACTGTAATTTCCGCCTGGGTGTGACTAATCCATCAAATCTGGAAGCCGTCGATATAAGCCGCCTTATATAAACTCCGCACTCTTTTAGAACCTCAGCTCTTTGGACATCTGCACCACGGGATTACGGGTAAAGGTTAGTGCTACGGCCATATCGAATTGAGCCAGTCCCGAGGGAGCGGAGGAGAATGAGGCCCTCATTACGCCCTACCACAATATTGCCGTGTGGTCGGCTGATTAGGTAAGATTAGTATATTTTACTTCGACTTCATTTTAGAGTTCAACTCTCCGTCTGCGTGAATCACATCATCAAAAGTGTCTTCCCGGGTCGATGGCCACAAGTGGTGGACAACATCAGCATCGCGCTAACGCAGTACAGCCTTCCGCTGGACTTCATCACCCAAGAGATCTTCTCGCAGTGGATGGAGATTGGTCGCCAAATTGATAATCGGGATGAGCCAAATTGATGTCGGGATAGTTCCCATTTGGACGATGATGAGCGCACCGAATTAACATACTGCTACACCAAGAAGTGGGCTCTCCACATCATGGTTCGCATGTTCGAGGGGTAAGTTTGAAAAAAAAGGAAATCCTGTGTGCTGAAATCCTTAATCTTTTATGTATTTTTTAGGTATGGAAGTCCCAGCAACGTAGTTAGTGAAAAGCACTTCAAATTCTGCCTAGGTGTCCTGAAGGTGCTTGTCGAGGTCCTCGACCAGTACCGCAATCGTATCTACGTCTCGCCGCGTGTCCTCACAAATTATGCTCAACTATCTTAAGAATGCGTAAGTACCTGCCATGCCTGGAAGCTAATCGTGCCGCACATGGTGGTAATTATAAAGGATGTGATATTCCCCATCATGTCATTCACCGACTCCGATTAGAACCTCTACCCCTACGAGTATATTCGACTGAAGTTTGGTAGAAAACTTTTGAAACTAATGAAAGTTTTTATATGAAACTCTTAAATTTTTTAATTTTCAGATATATTTCAGGACTAAGCCACGCCAGTTCCTGCTGCCCAATCCAAGCTGCTTTCCATGTGGCTGACCACAAACGTCCTCCTTTCGGACAAGGAATTGAGAGGAAATCTGAGATTTCAACTTTGGATGAGTATTCCAAAGATATGGTAACTGCTAGAAACCATTTTTTAATTTTAGTTGGTACACATATAATTCAAAAATGATATGTAATAGAAACAATGATAGTCATCGCCGTTACACGGCCTACATAATTCAATATATCGTAAAATTTGATCAATTTCATCTCTTAGGTGTACCGCGGAAACTTTGGGTGATAGAACCTATATTAGTTCTAGACTTTGGTTCAGGGGAGCCTAAAGGTTATGGAGCAGGTAAAGTTATGCGTGGAGATTTTTTGCTGTTGGCCTGTGTTATTGATGGAAAGCTTATTACAAATTTTATGAAAACGCAGTGCGCACAAAAAAAACCGTCCGTCCGCTTTAAGATAAAGCGACGAAGTAATTGGGAGCCATGTCATCCACATCGTCTTCGTCACTGGTACGATTGCGGTACTGGTCGAGGACCTCGACAAGCACCTTCAGGACACCTAGGCAGAATTTGAAGTGCTTTTCACTAACTACGTTGCTGGGACTTCCATACCTAAAAAATACATAAAAGATTAAGGATTTCAGCACACAGGATTTCCTTTTTTTTCAAACTTACCCCTCGAACATGCGAACCATGATGTGGAGAGCCCACTTCTTGGTGTAGCAGTATGTTAATTCGGTGCGCTCATCATCGTCCAAATGGGAACTATCCTGACATCAATTTGGCTCATCCCGATTATCAATTTGGCGACCAATCTCCATCCACTGCGAGAAGATCTCTTGGGTGATGAAGTCCAGCGGAAGGCTGTACTGCGTTAGCGCGATGCTGATGTTGTCCACCACTTGTCCCGGGACCCGGGAAGACACTTTTGATGATGTGATTCACACAGATGGAGAGTTGAACTCTAAAATGAAGTCGAAGTAAAATCTACTAATCTTACCTAATCAGCCGACCACACGGCAATATTGTGGTAGGGCGTAATGAGGGCCTCATTCTCCTCCGCTCCCTCGGGACTGGCTCCATTCGATATGGCCCGTAGCACTAACCTTTACCCGTAATCCCGTGGTGCAGATGTCCAAAGAACCCATTGTATGATCCCACCTATGGGTAGGTGGGCCACTTCAGACAGATAGAGCTGACGCAGTGGCTCCTGCAGACCCTGCAGGCTCGTCACCTTGTCTTTTAGCTGCTGTGATCCATGCAGGTGACTTCGAAGCCACTAGTGGTCACCACTTGGTGTAGTCGAGCATACACGACAGATGCGTCGTCTCGTAGATGATGCCCTGACCGCTGAAGACGGCATCACCGTAAATCAAAATAGAACTGCTCGGCACAGGTCTTGCTCTGTACAACGGAATCGACGGCTTCCAGATTTGATGGATTAGTCACAACACCCAGGCGGAAGTTACAGTTTATTATTACGCGGTTCAGACGCTCAATGTACGTGCCCAATGATGACGGACATTACACCCAGCTCGGTGGGCACATCGATGATCTCCATCAAAGCGGGGATCATGATTTTGTAGCCCTCGAAACCATAACGCTTCTGCGTAGATTACCTCTTGGCCAGGAAATCCTCGAAGCCGGTGGGGCGGGTTTAAAGGGCCAGGATCAGACGCTTCTCCTCGCGAGAAGTTCAGATCGCCGGGGGCTCAAACCAATTGAGGATCCTTTTGTACTGCTCCAAGGAATTGATTAACATGAACATGCTTAACAGCAGAATGTTAAGGATCAACAGCCCCGCGCGTGTTTGCCTATTTCCAACACTGAATGGGCTTTTCGGCATTTTTTTCAAGAAAACACCAGAACAAACAAAAATGGAAGTGAATAATCAAGTAAGTTTGTGAAACTTATAGAAAAATTAATATACAGTATTCCCTTTTTTCCATTTAGATTGATAGTCATGATGTCTACCCCATGGCGGCCCCCAAAGCCAAGAAAGTAGTCCCCGACGCAAAAAATGAAAGAAAGATCTTCGATTCCTGGAAGACGAAATTTGAGGACAAATTTTGTAAAAAGCGGTAAGTGAGCCAAAAAACTATATAGATAGACCGGTCTGTTTCTACGTCTGTCTGTTTATCTGTCCTCCAAAAAAACTGTTTGCGAATATGTGGCTCTTAGAGACTTTGGAGCTATCTGCCAGTTTAAAAGTATTCCGGCAATTCCTTCAAAACAAAACTGTCTGTGAATATTTGGATATTAGGGAATTAGGAGCTATCTGATGGTACGAAATATTTCGGCCATTCCTGCGTTCATTTTTATACCCTTGCAAAGGGTATTATAATTTTGGTCAAAAGTATATATATTCTTGATCAGAATCACCTCCTGAGTCGGTATAACCATGTCCGTCAGTCCGTCTGCTTGTCTGTCCGTCTGTCTGTCGGTTTCTACGCAAACTAGTATCTCAGTTTTAAAGCTATCTAGTTGAAACTTTGTACACATCCTTTTTCTTGCAGGGAGTATATAAGTCGGAATGGCCGGGATCGGTCGAATATATCCTATAGCTGCCATATAACTGATTGATCGGAAATGCCATAACTTTGGTGTTTTTAAGTTATAGGGTTGTGACTTTTCACATATGTTATATTTAGCCAAAATATCTTATGTACAAAATTTTATCAGGGTAAAAGTGTGCAACGTTAAGGAGATTGGGAGAGTGGGACTTAATAGAAATTTGTTATGGAAATTTGTCAAATTTATATTTTTATATTTATTTATATTATAATATATATTATATTTATTTATATTATAAATTGGCTATTTTTTCCCCTCCAGCCGGGTCCAATAGTGTAGTGGCTCCAGCAGTATAGAGTCACCGGGATATTACCCGAAGGGCAACTTTTTACCAGAAAGTACAAATAAAAAAAAGTTTGGCGGGTTTTAGGACGAGAGTGCTTTCTTCAAAGTCGTTTGTGCCATTGGGACATGAGAGTCCCACAATGCTGTAAGTTAGACATTTATGCTTTGGTATTTTGGGATATTTTGGATTCTGGTATGTCCCCGTCCAGCCAGGTTTCGACATTTAAGGTATGGACAACATGTAGGACGATTACAGGTGCATCATCTTGGGTATCATCTGTTCATGGAGGTATGTTTATTATTGGTTCATTTTCCATTGTCAAGTTTTGTTTTTTTTGTTTTCAGGTAGGTGGTGTTTTGCATGTAATCCAGTGGATGTCGCCTTTTAGATTCTGGTATGTCCCCATCCAGCCAGGTTAGCAGCGCTCGTGTGTATAGAAGAAGAGTAAACGGAGTGTTAGTATTTAAGAAAATAACAATTGGAAGGAAGGGTGCTTGCTGGGGAGGGTAATGGAAGGGAGCTTGTTGGGCATTGCTGCATTCGCTGGGTGGCTGTTGTCCGAGTGGTTTGTTGGCAATTGGAGGCTGGTAACAGTGCTGCTCCTAGCTGGCCACCGATGATGTGGCACTGGTAGGGTGCTGATGTGTCAATTGAGATTTACGGTGAGAGGGGGACTGCCCTCCTGTACCCATGGCCTTAAATTCAGTGGACGAATGCAAAGCTACTTTATGAGCTACTGTTTCTGAGGCACTTAACTGTACGAAAGCGCTAGCTTGGTCGATGGTATGATAATCAGCAGACAGCGCCGATCTAGGGTGTTGACTTGTTATTTTCACAAATTGCTTTCATCTTTTTAATTTTTTTCTAGGTTCCACCTGCGCAAAAATATTAATATCCGTGTGTGCTTGGGCATCGTCGTCCAATTGAGTATTGAGATCAGAGACGTCGAGATGGCGATTCTGCTGTGGAGGAGGAGGAGGACTGCTTGGCGCGCTTTTGATGATTAAGGTAGGTTCCATAATTGAATGCATAGTGAATCCTTTGTAAAAAATTATCATTGTTTTTTAATGTTTGTTTCGTTTCAGGAAAGAAGAAGGTGAAGAGTCACAGACCGTTGGAGAGGAGAAAAGCATCATTCGCCGTGAGATCCAGGATAGAGTCAGGGGCCTGGATTTCGCTGCTACCCCTTCTGGGGGCGATCGAGGGCCGAGAGAAGGCAGCTGCTCAAGGAAAATTTATGGCCCGTGTGCTTGAGCAGCGTCATCCAGAAGCCCGATTTTGGGATGAGAGCAGAATCCTCAAAAGTGGCAGTGTTGCAGTGCAGAAGGCGAAAACCCTAGAAGGCCATTTGAATTTGTGAATTTTGCCCCAAGAGAGGAGGTAAAATAAAAAGAAATAAAAAATTAGTACTGTCACCGTCTTATGTTGCAGAATTCAATTTTGGATTTAAATTTGGGACAGAGCCGTTTTATTTAAATGGATCCCAGGGGAGATGAAAAAAGGAGGCCCTGATCGTTCGCGGAGGCCATCAGCTATATATATTTAAGCGAAGCTATATATATTTCTGGCCTAGGCCATACTGACACGGCATACATTCTATATTGCATAAACACTTGGCCGTAAAAAAAAATTGTTCTCGTTGGATCCCGAACAATTTGACAATCGCTCCAAAAAAAGCCTAGTGTGGATTGTAGCAAAAAAAAATTGAAAAAATACAATCGCTGTGTGTTAAAAGACGTTTATAATACGTCACAGGTGGCGAATCATGGATCTATGCTTATGAGCCCGAAACAAAACAGCAATTGCCCGTGTGGGTCTTCGAAGACGAGTCAAATCCAACGAAAGTTGTTCGTGGAAGAAGCACTTCGAAGCAAATGGTGGCCTGTTTGTTTGGTAAAACAACTTCCGCTTAAGAAACGTAGGACAGTCAATTCTGGGAGGTACACCACAATTTGTTTGCCTGAAATCTTCGGAGAAATTCGAAAAATGGACAAGAGAAGTTGGATCATTCTGCACCATGACAATTCGAGCTCTCACACATCAGCTCAAACCGGAGTCTTTTTTACCGGCCAAATTGTATGTACCATACAGCCCTGACTTGGCACCCAATGACTGCTTTTTATTCCCGCACACCAAGAAAAAATGCGTGGTCAACGATTTTCGACGCTTCAAGGCTGTTGAAGCGTTCAAAAACCATGTTTTGGAGGTGTCTCAATCGGAGTGGACAAAGTGCTTCGACAATTGGTTTGAGCGCATGCAAAAATGTATAAGTTGTAACGAACTGTTTTTGCTAAAGTTTTTTTCGCAACAAATGCCGCGACTAGCTCAAAGAGTTTGGGGGTACGTTCCACCGAATTTGTAGATTCGACGTGATTGCCCGAGCCCAGAAACACGGTATGCTTCGTTTAAAAGAAATCCCCTTTATTATGGTGGTGAATGGTGAATCTCACCGGCCGCTTGGCTCAGCCGACCGACCGCTCCTCCTCCCGTCGATTCCCGATCCCCGCTCCGGGTTGGTGCCAATACACACTCCCTCCCAAAGCTTGTGCCCGGCAGGTCGTGTGGTTAAGAGGCACCAAGGGTGCTTGGCGCCGAAACGGCTCACGTTTGTTCCCTTCGTTTGGACTCACGGGCTCTGGGTTGCGGGGCCTGTATTGTTGCTGTTGTCTTCTTCTGCCGCTGCTTGCTCGTCGACGCTGCTGCTTCCTCGTCGTCGCTGCTGCTCCCTCGTCGTCGCGGCTGCTTCCTCGTCGTCACTGCTGCTCCCTCGTCGTCGCTGCTTCTGTTGCTGCTCTTCCGTTGCGGGTGCCGTGGACCTTTGGTATATTCGTGGATGCTCTTTCGCCGTGGCCGGCACCTAATCCGTGTTAACAGACCGATCGGCTTACCTCCCAGGCATACGCCGGGCAGGATATCCTTTTCGCTGCTTAGCGGCCGGATCAGGGCACGAAGAGCCTACCTAACCCGCAGGACACACCCCTTTGTCGCGTTTGTCACTCGCCTCCAAACACCTGCCTGCATACGCCCCGCAGGATCTATGGCAGGGCAGAGGTTTTGGCGTCGCGTCTACTTTAACTACAGGTCTTTCGCACTCGCTCTAAATACCGCTCTTGAGACTGTCGGACTTACCCACGGGGGGTCCTTCAGCATATACTCCTAATTCCTCCAAGGAAAATTTCCCGCTTGAATGTCAGACTTACCCAAGGGGGTCTTCCACTCAACTATTCCAGCTTCCCTAGAAGACTCGGTCCCTATTTGCTCCAGGGTCCCTCCTTATATAGTGCCAGAGGCGCCCGTTAATCCTCGCAAATCTACTTCCTGCCGTTAATCCTTCGCTCATCCACTTTCTCCGTTAGTTTTCTCCAGATCCCGCCGCATTTCTATCGGTGGGCTTTCTTTACTTTATTTTTTCTAGTATATTTTCTATTTTTTTCTCGTTTCTAATATATATTCTATTATATATTTTTTTAATTTCTTTTTTCATGCATATTTTTCATATTTTCATTTTTCTAATATATATTATTTTTATATTTTTATACCCTTGCAGAGGGTATTATAATTTTGGTCAAAAGTGTGCAACGCAGTGAAGGAGACATCTCCGACCCTATAAAGTATATATATTCTTGATCAGGATCACCTCCTGAGTCGATATAAGCATGTCCGTCTGTCCGTCTGTCCGTCTGTCTGTCTGTCCGTCTGTCTGTCTGTCCGTCTGTCTGTCTGTTTCTACGCAAACTAGTCTCTCAGTTTTAAAGCTATCGAGTTGAAACTTTGCACACACCCTTCTTTCCTTTGCAGGTAGTACATAAGTCGGAACGGCCGGGATCGGTCGACTATATCCTATAGCTGCCATATAACTGATTGATCGGAAATGGCATAACTTCGTTGTTTTTCAAGTTAGAAGGATGGGATTTTCAATGTATGCTTCTTTGGTCAAAATAATTCGATATGCCAAATTTCATAAGGATCGGCCGACTATATACGATCCGCTGTATATCTAATAATATAAGATGCGTGGCGCCACCTATCGGACTGCGACTGAACTGCAAGGGTATATAAACTTCGGCTCCGCCCGAAGTTAGCTTTCCTTTCTTGTTTTTTTTTTTTTTTTTAATTTACCTCCCCATCTCCCTTTTTTTTGCTTTCGTAATTGTTTTGTAATTCTTTTGTAACTCTTTATTATATATTTTTTTCTGTTTGTGTTTCAGTTTTCGGGTGACGCGTATTCCGCTCTGTCCTCCGCGCACCCGAGAACTCTCCTGCCCCACCTTTTGTCTTCTCCTCCTCCTGGCCTCTTCCTCCACTCTCGTTCGCAGCTCTGGCAGCCAGTTGTGCTCGGGCAGCGCTACTCCGTCTCCTGCCGACTCCGCTCTTTTGAGCACCGGCCTAGGAGGCCTCTTTTCCGGGCTGGAAATTTGCCTCTCCAAGCTCGGCCTCTCATCGGGGCCGGCCTCACCCATGGACCTCGCGTCCATGGCTCCTGCTCGTCTTCCTTCTCCTTCTGCTCTTGCGGGTGCGGGGTGGGTGGCCTCGTCGGCTGCCACTTCCGGCTTAGCTACTCCCGTGGCCCCGTCATGCTTCTCAATCTTGCCTCCAGCGCCTCCTTCCTGCCCACCGGCCCCGCCGGGTGGCCCCGCTCCGCTGGCATCTCCGGCGCACCGCTCTTCGGAGCATTGCGGCACGCCCAGCAGCTGCCTCCCCCTTCCATCGAGGGACCGCTTCTTTGGCCATCTCCCCGGCCAACCTTCCTCTGGCCCTTGCCAGCGCCAGGGTTGCGTCCGCCTCCCTTCTCTCCTGGCTCCTCCTCCGTCTCCTTTGCCTTGCCAGCCGCTCCAAGCTGGGCCGGTGGTCCTCCTCCTTCGTTCTTGCTTTGCAAGAAGGGTAAATAAAGTAAGGCCGGTCGGTGTCCACCGCTGCCTTTTTATAGGCCTGCTGCCTGGAATAGATCCGTTCTTACGGTTCTTTTGTCCTCTTTCCTGCTCCCGTTGTAGGTCTCTTCCTTTCTCCGTTTATTTGGCTTTCGGCCGTTTCTCTCGCCTTTTCTTTGTGTGTTGACATTTTTGGTGTGTTGTGTTCTGCAGTTTTTTTCTTATTGTTGCCCTTATTGCCCTTATATTCTTCTGCCCTACGCCTGCGGTGCCGATTCCTCCGCCTGGGCTTTTAGCTCACTTACGTGGGCTCTTTTCTCTTTCTTCGTGCTCCCGTGACGTAGCACGGCGATCACCGGCGAAATAAAATTCGTCACTATGTATGGCCAGTCGTATCTCGGCGCTAGTTTCGCCGCGAAACTTTCGGCCGCCTTGGACAAATGGTGCTTTTTTGCCCACACCGTGTCGCCGATCTTCGGGATCCACTCCCGCCTCCTGAGGTTGTAGTGCCGAGCTTGCTCCTGCGCCGCGCGCTATAGGTATGTTTCTCCGCACCAGCTCGAACACTTCCTGTAATTTTGTCGCATTTTCTGAGCGGGTAGCTTGCATATCGCTTTCGGCATTCTTGGCTCTCTGCCTTGGGTTACGAAGCATGGTGAGTATCCGTGGTGGAGTGGACACGCTCGAATTCACCGCCAGCATTGATTCTGGCCAGTGCTCGTCCCATGACCTTTGGTCATTGCCTGCGAACTGGGCGATCATCGTTTTAACCGTCCTGTTTGCCCTTTCCGTAGGGTTTCCTGCGGTGTGTATGGTGCGGTAAACCGATGATGAACTCCGGGCTCCTCGAGGAATTTTTTTAAGCTCCAACTGGTGAACTGGGCACCATTGTCTGTCACCATCACCTCTGGCACCCCGTATCTAGCGATGATCCTTTTGCGGATTGCCTTCTGCAGCGTCTCCGTTGTGGTTTTCCCCATTGGGACCATTTCTGTCCATGTTGAAAACCGATCGATCATCACCAATAGCATGGTGTTTCCATGCTTGGACCTCGGCAACGGTCCCACGAAGTTTGTGCCGTCGCCCACGGCTCCTCTGGGATCTGTGTCAGCATTTTCCCTGCGGCCTGCATCTGGCTTCGTTTATACCGCATGCATATCTCGCACTTCCTGTCCCTTTGCATCCCTGGCTAGAAGTACCTTGCTGCTACTTTCGCAATCGCTTTCCTTCCGCCTAGATGTCCCGCTGTTGGTGCGTCGTGGTTCTCCTTCAGCACCTGTTGCCTCATGTCCATCGGCACACATAGTTTCCACGATGCTACTTCCTCGCTCCCGGCTCTGTGTGGAACATGTCGGTAAATCAGGCCTGCCTCCTCAACGTATTCCGGATATTTCTGTGGGTTTTCCTTTATCTTCTTCTTCAGTGAGCCTATCCAAATGCATTCTGTGTCTTCGATTGCTGTGGCACTCCTCAGCTTCTCTACTATCGGCTGCCGGGAAAGTGCATTCGCGACTACGTTCAGCTTGCCTTTTCTGTAGCTGATAACGTAATCGTACTGTTGCAACTCGAAGATCCATCTCGCGATCCTTCCAAGTGGGCTTTCTATATTGTTCAACCATTTCAGCGCCATGTGATCCGTGATCACGTCGAACTGGTACCCCTTCAGGTATGGTCTCATCTGCCGAATGGCCCATATTATTGCCAGGCACTCTTTCTCCATTGCCGAGTAATTCTTCTCTGCGCCTATTAGCGTTCGGCTTACGTAAGCGACAACTCGCTCGCCCTCATCCGTGTCCTGCGTCAGTACTGCACCCACGCCGTAGTCGCTGGCATCTGTTTGCAGCACAAACTTCTTCGTGATATCGGGGAATGCTAGCACTGGATCCTCTGCTAAACGCGACTTTAACTTCTCAAACGCCTCTTGGTGTCTTGCCGTGTTTATTTTTAAGTTTGCCGTATTTGCCAAATTTTCCATATGCTCCTCCTTCGTGCGTCCGATCACGATAATGTCATCTTGATACGCAAATGCGTGCGGAGCCATGTCCGGGCCTGTGACCTGGTCTAAAGCCCTTTGAATGAATGATGCCGAATGGCATCACCTTGATTCACGATAATGTCATCTTGATACCCAAATGCGTGCGGAGCCATGTCCGGTGCTATGACCTGGTCTAAAGCACTTTGAAATGTTGCCGAGGCCGAGTGTAATCCGAATGGCATCAACTTCCACTGGTACAGACCTTTCCCTGGTACCGTAAAGGCCGTGAATTTCCTGCTCTCTTCCTCCAGTGGGATTTGCCAATAGCGAGGTCGACTGAAAAAATTTTCTCCCTCAATTGTTCCAATATGAAATTTATCCTTGGCATAGGGTACGCATCTTTTACTGATTTTGCGTTGATCCGTCGGAAGTCCACGCACATTCTCCACTGACCCGTCTTTTTCCTCACCGTGACTTGGTGGCCAGTTTATGTTGTGCCAAATTCTGCGATGAAATCCCATCCAAACACAGCGCTGTCTCCCATGCCTGGCAATTCTAACATATTCAAATCATTTTTCTTGTTGCCAAAGCTTAGTGTTGTTAGGAGTACCATTTGAGTCTCAGTGTGGCTCCGGTTGGCCAACTTTACTCGTCTCCTTGTTGCTTTCCGTTCTTCGGCGATTCCCGGGTTCTCTGCTAGCTCTTCTGAAAGGAAGCTAGCCGTTGCCCCGGTGTCTATCATGGCCCTCACTTCTGCACCTCCGACCTTGATGACTGCCGCCAACTGCTGATCTTCTCCTGTTAATACTCCAACTAATACTGAGAGGCAGCACCTCGCGATCTCTGCCTTCCTCTCTACGGCTGAGATCGCTACACGATTCCCGCTCTGTGCTTCTTACCCCTACTGCGCGGCAGCGTCGGATGCTGCTTAGCACAACAGGAATAAATTCGAGTTAGTAAATATAAATATAAATAGAACGATTATAAAGAAAACGAGGAAAAATTAGTATGCTCTTGAAGGTAATTTAAAATGGAGGTTTTTATATTTGAAAGGGATGAAAGAGAAATAATATGATACAGACCATTATAGTTCGATCATAAAATCCTAAGGGGATCATGCTGTGCATATGTCAATCTACAATGGCTTAAGAATAAAGGACTAAAGTGTCTGGTCCTTCTATTCGGAACGGTAAACTGTAAGCGTGTTAGTAAGTGCTGGCTATCTACATCACCATTAATAAGTTAGTGTAGGAAAACGACACCCAGCATTGTTCTACGATTTGTTAAGAAGGGTAAGTTTATTAGTAGGAGTCTACTATTATACGAAGGTACGTGAAGATTTGCGTCCAGTTAAGTCCTCTAAGAGCAAATAATAAGAAATTCTTTTGTACAGATACGGTCTTGATAAACACCGTTTTGGGGACACCAGACACATGAACCGTACTCCTGTATCGGACGGACCGAAGATATAAATAAGCTTTTAGTAATATAAGGGTCGTTAAATTCTTTAGCCCATCTTTTAATAAAACCGACAATACCTTTAGCCTTATTAACCATTGAAGAAATATGGTCGGAAAATTTTAGTTTTATGTCTAAAAAGACACCAAGATCATTAACCTGAGTTAATTTTTCTAAAGCAATCCCAGAGAGATCCACGTAATGAGGTCGGTTGAGAATCCCAAAAGATTTAGTTTACTCAACAAGAGTGAGTGATTAACTGAATCAAATGCTTTACTAAAGTCTGTGTAAGTAACATCAGTTTGAAGTCCCTTTTGGAAGCCATCTAAACATGTCAACTCTAATAAATTAGTGGTGGTTGAGCGAGAAATTGACATGGAGAAATTATTGATGAGCATAGGTGTTGCAAATGAGGAGTTATTAATTTTTCGAATAACTTTGGAATCGCTGACAATTTTGAGATGCCTCTGTAGTTGGCAGCATCGGATTTTTTCCCCTTTTGTGCAGAGGAATTATGAAAGATTCCTTAAATTATTCCATTTTCCTTTCATTTAAAGGGGAAAATCGAAGATTCCAAAGATAAGTTGAAAAGTTTTTGAAGAGGTTTGCACAGAGCCCTAGCACAGTATTTTATAAACTGGCGAATAAACTGGTTTTACCTTTTGAAGATCCAATAATAAATTGTTTTCAGAAAGAAATGGAACAATTATACGATTAGTTGGTTGAATGTTGGTAGCGTATGGCTGATCTGAAGTTTTAGGAGGTGAATACGTTGTTTGGAAAAATTGGCGAATAAATCGGCAACGGCCTGATCTGAAGTCGCTGATAAATTTTTACACGTAATTAGGGAAGGAAAAGATACATGTTTACGCTTCGTGTTTACAAAGTTATTAAACTGCTTTGGATCCTGAGTGAACTGAATCCGACAGCAGCGAATATAATTTTTATTACATTCGGCGTTAGGCACTGTGAAATTTAGCCGATCTATTAGGTATCTTGAGAAATCTATGCTGCTACAGGTTCTTTTATATTTATTTAAAAGCCGGTCTTTATCTGTTTTTAATTTTGTTAGGCACCTTGTAAAGCATCTGAATCGGACGGATATTTCCACGGCACACTTAGGTCCAAGAATTTATTTAATCTCAAGTAAAATTTATCTAGGATAATACTTATATCTGTGCATGCCAGAATATCGGACCAGTCAAAAGTATCGATTAACAAATTAAGTTTACGAAAATCAGGCTTACGAAAACAACAAATCTTCTTTGATACGCGGGAAGGCTTCTGATTGACACCAGAATTGGTTTCAATTGAAACTTCAAGCGTAGGGTGGTATGGATCTGCAAAGCTCTGGAAAGTGTGGTACCATCTGGATCAGATACAAAACGTAAGTCAAGAAGCCGACCTAACGAATTTCTAACATGGTTGATCTGCCCAAAGGACAAGTCAAAGGTGCCGCGGTGAAATCATGATGGGTGGAAAGTGAAAAGAAAGATAAATTTTCAGTATTTGACCAATTGAGTTCTGTTAAAATAAAGTCACGAAGAACTACCAGAAGGTTAATATCGGACATAAGATTGGAAACAGAGTGTATAGCCGACAAGTGATGCCAGTATGTAGGCGGCTCGGAAGATGGTGGAATGTAAGAACATGTAATAAACAAAGATTGAGCAGACAATATGACTTTAACGCAAATGAATTCGAAATCACCAAACTCTGGTAACTTTACCTCTTTAGAAATGAAATTGGAGTCAATAGAAATTATCAGAATAGAGTCTAGGAGCTTGCTACGTAGGCCCCTACAATTCTGAGAGGTAAGATTGGTAGAAGATGCTAGTTTTTTCAACAGTCGGATTGGACAGATGTTGGGAGCTTGACTCCAGCAGGCTTCGAATTTTTTGTCTTTACCTTACTCGGCTGATGCTCTTGAACAAATATGTCCTCTGGCCAGAAGCCAGGCGAACATAGCGTCACAAACATCGGCACTGGCACTCGTATCATGAAGGATGGCATGCGCTTCGAGTAGGAGAATTAAAATTTCCTAATGTCTTCCACTCTAATAACGGCCTTGGTTTTGGCTTTGATATAAGCCGATATATTAATCTCCGAGGTATCGGGGGCTAGCCGTGAGACAAATATTTGTCTAACAGGTGGGATTACCTGTAATGGTTTTGGTGCACCGTTCCGGGGGTCCGGGCGGCGGGTTACCATTTCTAGTGGGAGCTATGGGGGTTAATTCTAGGGCATTCCTAGGAAACACTCGGAGTGATCCCATGGAGGACAAAGCAGAAAAGTTATGCTTTGTAGTATTATGGGAGTATTATGGCATTAAAAAGTATTATGGGAGAATCCAGCTGTCCCGCGATCTCTGGAGCTGCAACTTCCCAGTAGCAGATTTTTTTCGCTTAGGAGATTCATTCAACAGCTGAAGGCTATTGAATTGAACATCCAGCGGTCTGAGTTGATCGTTGATTTTTCGGAAACCAACGATCAAATCTTTAAACCCACTCTTGGTCTGTCGCATGAATGATCTCATTTCATCTTGAACAGGCCGGCACCCACTGCAGCAATAATGGAGGCCAACACGGCGGGATATGGCATCCGAGACAGATGCAGTAAGGCCAGCACATTTGGCATGTGAGACACTTTCGCACAGCTAACAATAGATGCTGGCCTGGGGCGAAGATATCGGCAAAACGAAATTAGCAAAAATGAATTTATAATTTTTTTAAATTATCTAATATTTTTTTATTTTAAACAAATTAGCCTTCAACTAACTAAGGTTAATAAAAGGTAGGTAGAGGAGGGAGTTAGTAAAGAGAGAGCTACGGGAGAGCGCAAGTGTAAAGTAATTCGGGCAAAAAGATAAGAGCAGAATTAACTGCAAAAATTCAAAAGGCAGAGAATGAAAAAGAAGCAGAGCAATATTTGGATTGCGACTTTTTAATTTTATTAAATGCTCACCCAAATATGGCACTGCACAAGCGCGTAGCGATACGGGAATAACTTTAATATTAAGACACAAAAAAAAAACAAGTGTTTAAATTAAGGTTTCAAATCCGCGTTTGACAAGAATAAAATTTATCGCAAGCGCAAAAAATAATCACGACCGTTCGCTATGAAGTGAAGGAAGAGAGAGAGACCCCAGCACAATTACGACGTAAATGCAATGGTGGTAGGTCTAATAACACAGGCCGACAGTTTCCAACTTTTTTTTTCCTCCACGCATAATTTTACCGGCTCCATAATCTTTAGGAGCTCCAAAGCAAACATAGGTGCTATCATCCACAGTTTCCGCAGTACACCTAAGAGAAGAAGTTGATCAAATTTTACCACATATTGAATTATGTGTAATTCCATATCGTATGTGTAATGGCGATGACCAGAAAGTTTTTTTATTTTTCTATTGGACTCAGTAGATCATATCATGTTTTAATTTTGGATTTAAGTGAAAACTCGAAGTAATTTTATTGAATTTAGTATAGGTTTTTTTGTTCTCCTATTGCTCCGCTTTGAAGCTTAGGGCATCCACAAGTGCATTCCACCGGACCCTATTCTGGCGCAGTTCTTTTTGCCAAGTCCCAGGTGATGTTATTGTCAAGAGAGTTCGCGTAATGTTGATCGGCGCCAGGTTTAGCTTGGGGTGTCCCACTCTTCTGCTTCCTTGCGGGGTTCTACTCCAAGGCCATCCTAGCTATGCTGTCTCCAGCAATTGCGATCTGCATTTTTTCTATCTCCTTTTTTCAGACTGCGCAAGTCTGGAAGGGGCACCATTAGGGTCCTCACATTCCATTCACCAATTCGTGACCGTTGCGAAAAGCGGTGGGTCAACGTCGGGTTGGGGGGTGATTGTTTTCTGATCTTGTGTTTGTTTCTGTAATCGTTATTTTTTCAGTCGATCCGGTGATTAGCCGAGTGCAACCTATCTCAGAAGTAGGGCTGCCACCTAACGACATCTGGGAATGCCGTTTTTTCCGGTTTCATGCACATAATTGTAAATAGAAAAATTCCAACGAGAACTTTCACTATTTACATCATATGCGCGCGAGCGCCGAAAAACTTGCAGGGCCATGCACTTGACATGAGTGGGGCTTGAACCCACGACCTCACGCTTAGCGAGCTAGTATACTAACCACTAGACTATGAGGCCCCCTTTAAATTTATTATAGGTGGTTAAACAATATTTTCGTCAATAAAATTGGAGTTTTGAATCTCATATTTTCAAAAGGTCATGGCTAACTATAATTTCTCTAAAGCTTTACTAAACCTTTACTAAAAGTATATTTTTGAATCGCTCTTCTAGTATTAACTATCAACAGTTGACCAATTTTAAAGAGCACATTTTAGAACACATAAGATGGTTGATTTAGCACAAACAGGATTTGACCAATCTCAATCGAAACAAAATGAGTGGCGAACCTCTGAAGTATAAAAGAGTCGACAAGGTGTCGCAAAAAAGCAAATTAAGACTAAGGAAAAGCAAATTTTATGGCTGAAAAAGTGTTGGAAGAGGAAGATGTTACGGTAACAACTAAGTCCGAAAATATTTTACACAAATCAGATTTGAGGAATTAAAATCCAGAAAATTGGACAATAAATGTTTCACAAGGCTTGTTTTCATAGCAATAAACTATGTACGCCAAACATTATATACTGACACCCACCTGTGTAATAAATAATAACACAAAATCAAAAAAGTATTAAATTAAGTTTAAAACCCATGTAACACTAATAACACAGGCCGACAATTTCCAACTTTTTTTTTCCTCCACGCATAATTTTACCTGCTCCATAACCTTTAGGCTCCCCTGAACCAAAGTCCAAAACAAGAATAGGTTCTATCACCCACAGTTTCCACGGTACACCTAAGAGAAGAAATTGATTTATGTAGGCCGTGTAATGGCGATGACCATCATTGTTTCTAGTACATATTATTTTTGAAATGTATGTGTACCAACTAAAATTAAAAAATGGTATCTAGCAGTTACCATATCTTTGGAATACTCATCCAAAGTTGAAATCTCAGATTTTCTACATTAATTTTTGGTCTTCTATGATTTTTCATCAAACATTTTTATATGGAAGTATAAAAATATTTTTTTTTTAATAAATTATAGGTGGTTAAACAATACTTTCGTCAATTAAATTGGAGTTTTTAATCTCATATTTTCAAAAAGTCATGGCTATCTACAACTTCTGTAAAGCTTTACTAAACAAGCTGAACCTGCAATAGATACGTTTTGAACAAAGAAACAGTTTTAGATAGCCATGACTTTTTGAAAATATGAGATTAAAAACTCCAATTTAATTGACGAAAGTATTGTTTAACCACCTATAATAAATTCAATAAAAATATTTAGAGTTTTTCCTTAAATCCAAAATTAAAACATGATATGATCTACTGATTTCAATAAGAAAATAAAAATCTTCCATAGAAAAATGTTTGGGGAAAAATCATAGAAGAGCAAAAATTAACGTAGAAAATCTGAGATTTCAACTTTGGATGAGTATTCCAAAGATATGGTAACTGCAAGATACCATTTTTTAATTTTAGTTGGTACACATACATTTCAAAAATGATATGTACTAGAAACAATGATGGTCATCGCCAATACATGGCTTACATAATTCAATATATGGTAAAATTTGATCAATTTCTTCTCTTAGGTGTACCGCGGAAACTGTGGGTGATAGAACCTATTCTTGTTCTGGACTTTGGTTCAGGGGAGCTTAAAGGTTATGGAGCAGGTGAAATTATGCATGGAGATTTTTTGCTGTTGGCCTGTGTAATGCACACAAATACTAGTTTATAATACCCAAAACACCGTTGACCGCAAATTAAAAGAGCTCACTTCCAATAAATTTTATATAGCATGTAAGAATTCTTATAAAAATACTTTAAGCCAAAATAACCAAATTAACTTAGAATTATAATTTTTATTTCTAACGCTCCTGCTCCTGCAACAGGTATGAGGCACCCGTGGTTCCCCAACAACAAGGAGTCATCCGGCATATCGACGGACTCTTCAAGCTTGCCCACGTCAACGACCTTAACAGTATGCAGCACCTCATCGACAGGATTGAAGAAGTAGCACTAAGCATCGCCGACCCTAGGATCAGTACCTTGACCCAACATTATTTGAAGGATGCCAACGAAAACATCGCGCGCATGCTGAACACACAGTTGCGGAGGCCACGCTCTATAGATTGGCTGGGGTCAGCCTGGAAATGGGTCGTGGGGTCCTCTTACTCTTCCGACTGGAATGCCATCGACAAGTCCCAGGAAGATGTTAAAAAGAACAATGATCAACAAGTCCGCATTAACGATCGGCTCTTCGATACAATCCACGAGTCCATCCTACGCCTCAACGAAATCGTAGGAAGAGTTAACACAATTGACGGTGACGTTGATGCACCAAGCCCTGATCTTGACAAGCCAGATCAGTAAAATAACAAGGGCATGCCAACTTGAGTGGTCAACTCGAACCTACTGGACCATGGAGAAGTGCAATCAATTCTGACGGAAATCGAAAATCTGCCATAAATGTGGTCGAAGCACTAAAATTCTCACGCCTGTCCATTTTGCACAAAGGAACTCTTCTCCTTTAAATCTAGGCCATGCCTAAGGTCACAAACAGGCAGTATCGATTAATGCGTTTAATACACTACTCGCCCCTCCTTTAGAAATTTCAACATCCTTGTTGAATTCGACAACAATTTCCTTGTGGTTGGCTAAACGCTTATAAGTGAATATTATATAAATTGTTATGCTTACAACTATAAGTATTAGGCTTATAAATACAATCCATTTGTAGACAATATCTTGTTTTTGTTGATTGATTAATGATTCTTTAAGTTTTAAAATTGGTGTTGGTTCATGTAGAGTTACATTGGTACTTGACAATATTATTTTATATTCATTTATATTCTTTGAAGTAGAGAATTTGATATTTCTTATTTCAAGTGTACATTGGCTTAATTGTATAATATTATTTCCTTCAATTAGTGAATTTCAAGTAGTGAATTTGATATTTCTTATTACAAGTGTACATTGGCTTAATTGTATAATATTATTTCCTTCAATTGTTTTATTAAATAATTCACAATTTTGGTTAATTTGCGTTTTACTTAAATTATATGTTATTACAATATTTGGTTCAATGTATTTTATAAATTTTTTTTCTGAAATAAAAGTGTGTTGACAAATTGCTAATTGATTTGTAAGGATCTTTGAAATGCATTGGTCAGTTACTAAATATTTTTGATCCATTACATCCACTAAAGGATTTGCAGAATTTTCCAAATAATAAACACTTTTATTATTATTCATAAAATATTCAAATTTATCATTTATGTCAATTTGGCGGCCTAAATTATCTGGATATTTAATTATTCTGTATTTTTGAGTTTCATGAAAAGATGTTGGTATATGGGCTAAAATAAAAGTATTTTTGGTTTGACTGCATATCCAAGCTGAAGTCTTTATTGATAATAATTTTTCTTCATTAATGTCATCTAACTCTTCATGTTTTAATATTTTAGGATTAAATATTCCAATTCTTGTTAACTGAATCCCCATTTGTAAATCTTCAATGTATTCTAGAAAAATGTGTAGAGTATCTAAAAAGGTGCAAGGCCTCATTTTCCTCTTCTTCCCGTATTAATTTATTTATGTCTTCTGTATGTTTATTTATTATACCAATGATTTCATTAAATTCTGAATTTTCTATCATATTTTCTTTTATATTATTTAATTTTATTTCTAACTCTTTTTTATCTTCTTCTGTTAGTGTACCAAACAAATATTTGTGAGCTGATCCTACAATATTTTCTAATCCCCGTTTTTGTCTATTTGATGGGATAATCCCTTTTATTTCATGTTTTAATTGTTTAAGTGCTAATGCTATATCTGGAATTGTTTTATATAAATTTTCATATTTTATAAATTCTTGGTATGTATTTAATATTTTTGTTTGATTTATTTCTATCATGTGGTGTTCGTAATTAAGAGGTATTTTTATAGTTCCTGTATTCAATAGTAAATAGCCATTTTTTGAAGTAATTGGGACAATACTAATTTGTTGAGCCGTTATTAATGGTAACGTTGTCCATGGTACTATTATTATCACTTTCAATATCAGAGTCAGAATTTTCAACATTTCTGGAATAACGAGAAAAATTGCGTTTTTAAAGTTTTTTAAATTTACTTTTGTGTTTTATTACTTTGTGACCCCTATTTATTTCCTGCCAGTGTTTTTCATCTTTTTGTATAATTTTTCCTGTTTTCTTAAATGGATTAACAAGTTTCGGCTTACGTTTCATATCTTTTTCAACTTTTGCATAACTTAAATCTACTTCATATTCTTCCTATCATACTCTTCTTATTTTTTGGACATTTTTATTAGGTTCCATACCGAAAATAAATATTTCAGCAGGGGTTCAACCTGTAGTGTCATGTGTTATTTCATGATTATAAACATATGTAGCTTTTTCGATATTCATGAGTTTGTCTTCAGCATCATTAAGTGTATTTATGATTCGTAATTTTTCATTAATTGTTTTGTGAACTCTTTCTATATCAGCTATACCATTCTTGCTACTAGTAAGTTCGATCTCAATATTTTCTTTTTCTAACCAATTTTGTAATGATTTGCATACTAATCCGGGATCTTGATCCATTTTTATTATTTTTGGTTTACCTAACATATTAAATATTTTAAGTAATGCTTTTTTACTTTCGATCCAATCTGTGGTATGAGTTTCTATAATTGAAACAAATTTTGAATAGATATCAATACAAGTTAAAAATTTTCTTTGATCAATAAAATAATAGCCAATTACATATTTTTCACGGATATTTTTACTTTCAGGTGTTTTTTCAAATGTTAATGCTACTTTTCTATGTTCTGCCTTGCATAAATTACAAATATCGCATTTATTAATTATATTTTGGATTAATTTTTGTGCATCTGGAAAATAGTATTTAGCTTTAAAATCGTCATATGTTTTTTTAATACCTTGATGAATAGTTTTCTCATGAATATTAATTACTTTCTCGTGAAAATCTGCGTAGGTAGATATATTAGGAAGTATTACTGATGTTTTCATTAATTTTGTTCCCAAATTTGGTTTAATTAATTCCATGAAAGCCCTTTGAAATATTGCGAAATCCTCGTCATTATTTATGTACATTACAAAATTGTGTCCACATACAAATTTAAGAATAATGTCTTTTGCTGTTCGTTCTGTCATGTTACTATATTTTATTGTATTAATTGTTTTATTAAAATACCGGACTAATTCATTACTATCTTCATTTCCCTTTTCAAATATTAATTGGTGACTGAAAACATTAATTGGACGCTCTGAAATCTGAATACAATTGCCATTATCTTCTTGGGCGCTATGTATAGTAGCTCCGTTTTGAAATGTGTCTTCTAGTTGTTCATTATTTGATTCTTTTTTAGGTAGCCTAGATAAGGCGTCTGCTACATAATTTTCCTTTCCTTTAATGTAATTCATACCACAATCATATTGACTAAGATATATTTTCCATTTTTGCAATTTCATATTAGGTTCTTTAATATTGTGTAACCAAACTAGTGGTTTATGATCGGATGTAATTTTAAATTTTCTTCCAAATAGATAGGGTTGGAAGTACTTAGTTGCCCAGACTACGGCTAATAACTCTTTTTCGATAGTTGAATAATTTATTTCATGATCATTTAATGTTCTACTTGCATAGCAAACTGATCTACCTTCTTGAGCTAGGACAGCTCCTAAAGCATAATTACTAGCATCAGCAGTTAATTAAAATGTTTTTTCAAAATCTGGATATCTAAGGATTGGATCATTTGTAATTAGTGTTTTTAATTTTTCAAATGCTTCAACGTAATTATTATCTTTGACATTTATTTTTGAACCCTTCTTAAGGCACTGGGTTATTGGTTTATCAATTTTTGCAAATTCTCTAACAAACTCTCGGTAAAATCCACAAAGACCAATAAATGATTTAATTTGTTAAGGAGTACTTGGAATTTTAAAATCGTGAATAGCTTGAATTTTATTTGGGTTTGTTTTAATACCTTCAGTAGTAATTATATGGCCTAAAAATTCTGTTTCTCTTTTCACGAATTCGCATTTATCTAATTGAAGTTTAAGATTGGATTTTCTTAATCGGACGAAGACTTTTTGAAGGGACTGAATATGTTCTTATAAGGAGGTTGAAAATATAATAATATCATCTAAATATACTAGGCAATGAGTTCCTATTATATCGTGAAGAATATTATTCATACATCGCTGGAATGTAGCAGGAGCATATACTTAGACCGAAAGGCATTCTAGTATATTCACAGTTTCCTTTCTTGGTGGAAAATGCTGTTTTTTGATTGATCGGAAATGCCATAACTTCATTGTTATTGTCTTTGCCATTTCATCATCATTGTCTTTGCCATTTTCCTAACTTATCTTGTATTTCATCCATATTGGGGATGGGGAATTTATCGTCAATAGTTATATCGTTAAGTCCTCTGTAATCAATAGCCATACGAAATTTTGGAATGCCCGATGCATCCATTTTCTTGGGTACTATTACTATAGGACTACAATAAGGAGATTTAGATTTGTGGGCAATACCTTGTTTAATCATATCTGCTATTTGGTTTTCTACTTCATTGTCATAAATATAGGGATAAGTATAAGGTCTTCTATAAATGGGATCTTCATGTTTAGTTTTTATTTTATGTTTGATTTCATTTGTGAAGGTCAAATTATCACCCTCATGATACTGAATATCAAAGAATTTGGACATTAAAGAATGTAGTGCCGATTTTTCCTCACTGTTGAGATGATCATTTCGAATATAACTAGTTTTTAATTCCGTTTCCAATGCGTAAATGTGTTCTTCATCCTCTAACATGTTTGTATAATTTTTGTTATGTTCCTTTATTATATTGATCATTGGAAATTCGTAATTATTTAGTTTAACAGTATTCTTTCCAAAATCTATTTGGGCTGATGTAAGGTTTAAAATATTACGTCCTAAAAGAAAATCGTAATGATTGGAAAATTCTTTGACAAAAAATTTTTGTTTCAATTTAAATAATTTTGGAATTATAAATTCAATGGATTTATTCAAAGTGACTGAATTTCCTACTGTTTGAACTTTTATATTATTCTCTCTAATTGGATATTTTAAAAAATTTTCATTTATTAAACTTATACTGGAACCTGTGTCAATAAGGCAAATGCATGGTCTATTATCAATTTTTATTTTTATTGCTGTTGTGTTTCTTCCGAGGCTTGTGTCTGAAAATTTTCAACTATTTCCATTGGTTCTGGTCTATTCTGTTGGTCTGATAGTTTTTGAGGAACATTAAAAGACCGATTATAATTTGGAAAGTTTTGACCTGAAGGATTTTGAGAGTATCTATAATTATTATTATAGTTTGAATTAAAATTTCTATTTGAATCAAAAGTATTTTGTCTTTGTTGATAATTATATGTCCCACGATTATTATAATTTTGACTCCTATTGTTTCCTACATTCTGATTGAAATTTTGGTTTCTGTCCCTCTGATTATTATTAGGAGTATTAGATGTGGAGACCATTGGTATATTATATCGATTTTCAACACTTCGGGAAAAATTGTATGTATCATCATCATCATAAAGACTTACAGCTTAAGCAGCTTGTTTTAATTTAGTTGGAGTTGATATATCGTATTTGCATATAGATATGTACACTCGTAATGGTAATTTTTCACGAATTACTTCTGCTATATGATCACCTAATACTCTCGAAAATATAACAGTGTTTGCTGCATTATTATCCAGACTTAACTTATTACAAATTTTGCTTGTCTGTTTATCTAATTCATCAATAAACTTACGTAAACTATTTTGATATTTAATTTTATGTAAATCCATCATCATGAGATGTTGGGGTTTTGATGAGTTGAATTCACTGATGAGTAAGGTTCTTAGGATAGGATGAGGTTTAGGATAGCTCCTTGAATGATTTCATTCTGAGTAGACGATGTTGTTTTGTATTGGGTAATCAAGTTATCAACACTTTTTATAAATAGTGCTAAATACATTGTATCACCATCAAATTTGTCAATTTGCTTTAGTTGCATGAAGAAATGATTCATATTGCTGTTAGACAGGATGTGCCTTGCTGCAGCTAATGTGGATGCTTGTTCAGATTGCATTTTAAAGTTTATTTATTTAATTTGGTATATATATGTTTTTATTTTTTAAATTGTCTTGATTATGTTAATAATTTTATTTTATTTGTTTATTTCAAATAGACATTAGAAATCCTCATTCGTGATTTGACTTATGCTGAGTTCCCTGGTATTAAAATTTTTTTTATGTAATGTTTGTTGCACTTCACACTAGAAATCCTCAATCGTGATTTCACTAATGTTTAGAAATGTTTATAGATTCGTTTTGCGGATACAATAAATTCGCGATGTATTTAGTTCGATACTTAAAACACGCGAGGATAATTGTATCCTACCGGCTGCGCCAATTATATGTTTTAATTCCCGATTTAAAATAAGAAATAAAAATTAAGATTTTTTTATTATTAAATTCAAGGATGGTTGGGTTCCCAGGATGGGCACTTGTTTATGAATTTGGAGCAAAAGGGGTTTGATGTTTACGTCTACTGTCGTCGATAAAGGCGTGTGAATGGTTTATGTCTATGTTTATGTCTGGATGCCAATGATAATGCTATGGGAAAGGGTTTGTGTCTAGCCTATTTGAATTATTCCCACAGTAGGCTCTGGAATGTTGTTTACCATCATAAAAAAGATGATCCATCAAAGAAAAATAGATGAAACAAATTTAAAAAAAATGTAAAATAATAGCCAAAATGTCTGAGCAAAACAAGCATCCACAATGCCTGCAGGGTCTGCAGGAGCCACTGCGTCAGCACTATCTGTCTGAGGTGGCCCACCTACACATAGGTGGGACATAAAATGGGTTCCTTATATAAACTCCGCACTCCGACTTCATTTTAGAGTTCAACTCTCCATCTGCGTGAATCACATCATCAAAAGTGTCTTCCCGGGTCGATGGCCACAAGTGGTGGACAACATCAGCATCGCGCTTACGCAGTACAGCCTTCCGATGGACTTCATCACCCGAGAGATCTTCTCGCAGTGGATGGAGATTGGTCGCCAAATTGATAATCGGGATGAGCCAAATTGATGTCGGGATAGTTCCCATTTGGACGATGATGAGCGCACCGAATTAACATACTGCTACACCAAGAAGTGGGCTCTCCACATCATGGTTCGCATGTTCGAGGGGTAAGTTTGAAAAAAAACGAAATCCTGTGAGCTGAAATCCTTAATCTTTTATGTATTTTTTAGGTATGGAAGTCCCAGCAACGTAGTTAGTGAAAAGCACTTTAAATTCTGCCTAGGTGTCCTGAAGGTGCTTGTCGAGGTGCTCGACGTATCTATCTATAAAAACGTATCTATTGCAGGTTCAGCTTGTTTAGTAAAGCTTTACAGAAATTGTAGATAGCCATGTATGAATGTAGAAAATCTGAGATTTTAACTTTGGATGAGTATTCCAAAGATATGGTAACTGCTAGCCATTTTTTAATTTTAGTTGATATACATACTTTTCAAAAATGATATGTACTAAAAACAATGATGGTCATAGCCATTCCACGGCCTACATAATTCAATATATGGTAAAATTTGATCAATTTCTTCTCTAAGGTGTACCGCAGAAACTGTGGGTGATAGAACCTATGTTTGTTCTGGACTTTGGTTCAGGGGCGCCTAAAGGTTATGGAGCATGTAAAGTTATGCGTGGAGGAAAAAAAAGTTGGAAATTGTCGGCCTGTGAACTTGCAATTTTTAGATTTGTAAAATAAAAATTTGATTAATTATTTAAATTTTTAATCAAATTACTAAACCTCATCGTTGGACCTGCACGTACAATTCTTCTTAGGAATTCAACCCAGGACTGGAATGAATTAAGAACCTTACTCATCAGTGAATTCAACTCAGATTCAAAAATTTTTCTATGGAAGATTTTTATTTTCTTATTGAAATCAGTAGATCATACCATGTTTTAATTTTGGATTTAAGGAAAAACTCGAAATAATTTTTTATAATATATTATAGGTGGTTAAACAATATTTTCGTCAATTAAATTGGAGTTTTTAATCTCATATTTTCAAAAAGTCATGGCTATCTAAAACTGTTTCTATGTTCAAAACGTATGTATTGTTCAACTTGTTTTGTAAAAACTTACAGAAATTGTAGACAGCCATGACTTTTTGAAAATATGAGATTAAAAACTCCAATTTAATTGACGAAAATATTGTTTAACCACCTATAATAAATTATACAAAATTATTTCGAGTTTTTCTTTAAATACAAAATTAAAACATGGTATGATCTACTGATTTCAATAAGAAAATAAAAATCTTCCATAGAAAAATGTTTGGGAAAAAATCATAGAAGACCAAAAATTAATGTAGAAAATCTGAGATTTCAACTTTGGATGCGTATTCCAAAGATATGGTAACTGCTAGATACCATTTTTTAATTTTAGTTGGTACACATACATTTCAAAAATGATATGTACTAGAAACAATGATGGTCATCGCCATTACACGGCCTACATAATTCAATATATGGTAAAATTTGATCAATTTCTTCTCTTAGGTGCACCGCGGAAACTGTGGGTGATAGAACCTATGTTTGTTCTGGACTTTGGTTCAGGGGAGCCTAAAAATTATGGAGCAGGTAAAATTATGCGTGGAGATTTTTTTCTGTTGGCCTGTGTAATTGTTGTCATAATGTGTGCCAATTGCTTTTATAAACTATACAAACTTCATAATAAATGTTTGAAAAAAAAATATGAGCCAAGCAAACGACTTGGACAAAATTAAAAAAAGCGAACAAAGCACACAATCAACAAATAATAATGATTAATGAAAAACAACGAAGTTATGGCATTTCCGATCAATCAGTTATATGGCAGCTGAAGGATATAGTCGACCGATCTCGGCCATTCCGACTTATGCCTGCAGACAAAAGAAGGATTTATAGAGTCGGAGATGTCTCCTTCACTGCGTTGCACACTTTTGACCAAAATTATAATACCCTCTGCAAGGGTATAAAAATAATTTTTTAAAGTTGGCTCATTTGATTTTATTTATATTGCACGTTGAGATAGCCCTTGAGCCCAACTTTTGATATATCGCTTGCATCTGGCTAAATTCATGTATTCAAGATATAGTCCTATAAGTTACCTTATAGGTATTTATTCTATATCCTATAAGATACCAATTTGTCACCAGGCAAATTCACGCCTGAAATCGAATTTCAGGCCGAGAGGACATTTTCATCAATTTCATTACAAAATTCCGGGTTGCTTGTTCTAGATTTCGGGGCGGATTCCGGGGTGATCCGGGGGACGCACGGGTGAATACGGGGTGATTCGTGGGTAATTGGTACTGTTGGGTGATGTTAAGTACACATACATATGTACGTACATGGATATGTAGATTTTTTAGCTTGGGCATGTATGTGTACAATAAACTAGAAAATATATCTATATATATAGGATATATCTTTTAACTTTTACTTTACTTAAATTAATAAAATCTAAAGTTTGGCGGAGGAATTTTTAGTGGATTTATATGTATTTATGATTCCCATTTTGACTTACAGAATTTTTGAACGATCGGATAATTTTGAGATAGAGCTATCCGATTCGTCATTTAGAGTCCCATAATAACCAAGAATATCCAGTTTGTGTCAAAATTTTGCGGGAAATTCGTGGGAAATATAAAGATATTTAAAGTTTTCATTAAATTGGAGCTATTATTGGGAACATTGAAGTTTTTTCTTCGTCTGACTAAATTTACTAATCACTAATCCTAATTCTCATGAATACGACATTCTATACATTCTAACTAGACTAAAAAAAAATGTCCGTTTATCAGCCTGTCTGCCTATTTGTTTCTGCTCGAACTAGTCTCTCAGTTTTAAAGCTATCGAATTTGAACTTTGCACACTTCCTTCTTTATTTTGCAGTCAGTATAAATGTCGACTGAACCAAGATTGGTTGACTATATTCTATACTAAAATTCCATTGGTTGACTATAAGTGAACGATCCAAAATGCCGCAACTTTGGTATTTTTGAAAATAGAAGTTTACCAAAATTTTTTTTTTGAATATTTATTATATAGTGAAACCCTTATAAGGATCGACGTTTAATATGTTTATTTGTTTGAACAACTTGGTTCACATTGTGAACTTCACAACGAAACAATTTTGTAGTTTTAATTGAATTTTGGAAACATTGTTAATACGAATTTTTAAACTAACGTTTCAAATTCCAAATTTTGTAGATTAAAAATACGTATAACTTCAATTAATTTAATTATTCCACTTTCTGTAATGTCAACATTTATGGTGTAAACAGAATAAGTTTTGGTGTTTATCTTAATATTTAAAGTATTGCTAACTTTGTAAATCGCCTGTCCAAAGGAAGGGTTACTTTAATATTCTATATAAAATGTGTCCTTTTTCAAATAACACAAATAAATAAATCTACAACTGTTTCTATATTCAAAACGTATCTATTGCAGGTTCAGCTTGTTTAGTAAAGCTTTACAGAAGTTGTAGATAGCCATGACTTTTTGAAAATATGAGATTTAAAACTCCAATTTAATTGAAGAAAATATTGTTGAACCACCTATATTAAATTCAATAAAATTATTTCGAGTTTTTCCTTAAATCCAAAATTAAAACATGGTATGATCTACTGATTTCAATAAGAAAATAAAAATCTTCCATAGAAAAATGTTTGGGGAAAAATCATAGAAGACCAAAACTTAACGTAGAAAATCTGAGATTTCAACTTTTGATGAGTATTCCAAAGATATGGTAACTGCTAGATACCATTTTTTAATTTTAGTTGGTACGCATACATTTCAAAAATGAAATGTACTGGAAACAATGATGGTTGTAGCCATTTCACGGCCTACATAATTCAATATATGGTAAAATTTGATCAATTTCTTCTCTTAGGTGTACCGCGGAAACGGTGGGTGATAGAACCTATGTTTGTTGATCTATATATACAAAAAAAACGATATCAAATAAAAAACCTCATGCGAGGTAAAATACCGGTAACGAAACAGCTTGCCAAGCGCAAAACATCTGAAATCAATTTTGGTGACAAAAAAATATTATATAGGTGTAAAAAATGTATCATTAAAAGTATTCTCATTCGGCACGTGCAAGAAAAACAACAAAAAATCAGACACGTGCCGGGTAAGAATATTTTCCAAGCCAAGCTCACAGGTGGCTGCATATTATAGGTACCTCCACTTATAGGATCATAACTTGAGTTAACGGAGTATATTATCTCAAGAGTCATCTCCACATACAATATAAATAAGATCTTTAGAGGCAATTACGCCAACAAATTTTTGCCGAGATTGCCAAGAAACGAAATAGTGCAAAGATCTGTAAAAATCGAATTGAATAACTTCTAAACAAAATTTCAGATCGGGATGGTTGAGGCTTCTTTAGCTATATATATGCGAAAAACGAAAATGTTTTATCTGGGGTCTCAAATGTTCCCACCATGCGTTATTTAGTGAAAGAATTTTTTTTACTTTCACCCTATTTTTTACTCAACTTAATGACTTTTGGAAAATGTTTGGATAAAATTGATCCAATTAAGACCATACTTTCGATTAATATATATAATTCATTCAGATCGGTCGCCTACAGGAAATTTTTAATTCTCGTATAATTGTTCGGTTTAGATTAAGGTTTTTTAATAAACAAATGGGGGTTTATATGCTCCATATATGTAAGTATTATTTATATATTATATATACGAATTATCCGTTATTTTAAATTAATTATAATTAAGAGTAAGGCTAAAAAATTATTCTAATAAAGATCAAATTACATTTAATTAAACCTTGGGATAATTCATGGGAAAATAAATGCGACAATAGGTTATCATTTTTACAGATAACACGAAAAGGATCATGATCCGCAACATTTGATCTGCAAATTGGTAACTAAAGGGGTCGGAAGCCTGTTTAACCTGTTTGGAACCGAAAATCTTTTCCAGTGTAACGCTACCAGCTTTTTGATAGCCGAATTCAATAATTTCAAATTCCGGTTTATAATTTAATAAGGGTAATTAACCCTTATAATTAACCGCGCAATATAAACAAGCGGCCCGTCAATAACAACAGAAGCTCTTCCAAAGCTCTCAAAAGCATTACAAATAACAACAAAGTGAATGCGAAACTGGGAGACATACAGAGAAGATTAAATGCCGCTGCAGCTAAACAAATTATCAATATTCTAATAGGCTTATCTGGTTGCTGCTTAGCACATCCAGCAAAATTTCGAATCAACTTGACCAAGAAGGATTCTATGAAGGAGCATTTTTTTTTCGCGCGGTTCTCACTGCATACGTACTGCACACCTCCCGCACAACCGACCAAGGGGCGCCTGCAGCATATCGGATATAAAAAGTGAGTAATCTTTAATCTATGCCAAGCCAGCTGAAGTGATGCGGAATTCTCCGATCAATATTTTTCCACGTGTTCCGAGATCCGGCCCAAGAGGCTTCACCAGTTGACAGTCAACCACCTTGTTGCATGGAACAGAAAAAAAAAAAAAAAAGAAAAATCGAATATCGCCCACCTCCGTAGGCGGACTTTGTTGTGGAGCTCTGTTAGCAAGTAAAATCTTATACAATGAAATTGAGCGCGTGTCCGCAAATCCCATCGAATTGAATATACATTAAGTTCGCAAATCTTTAGTGATAAGATATTGTTAAGCGTAGTAAGAAGGAATATATATTGAAGTGTTAGGATATTTAGGAAGCTAGTATAAGGATGTTATTTAGAGATTTAAGGTATTTCTTAGAGGAATAAATATGAAGTTTATAATGGAGTGAGAAAACATATTTCGCGCCGTTTGATTTGCCTCCGCCGTGCAGCCAGCCTATGCCATGTACCTTCTTAGGGATCCCGAAGGATTCTGTTATTCACAGTTCTAAGGAACCCGAGTTTGACCTATGCGGCTCGTGAGGTCGCGCACGCATCATTATCGAAATAATGTATGATTCCCGAGGCAGCATCAAGGGGAGAGAAGCGGGTGTTTCAGAACCCGCCCATTAGCCGACGAGATCTGGCCGGACACCGCGTGCAACCCTTTCTCTCATCCGGTATCTTCAGCGATGCCACTTCACTGTTCGTTACAGTTATAATTATCTTAATCATTAATTTATCTGGCGCCCAACTAAGTGTCCATGTTTTTAGCATGGTTAGACGCAGACATGTTTTGCGGACAAATCTTTTCGGCCGGTTACAGTAGCATGTCAGTAACCAGACCAAAATCCTCAGCAGTGGCGCGGGTTCCGCTTGGAATTCTACACTCAAAAGAGAGACCACAGTGCCACGGCAGCCTTAGCGGTAGTTTCGAGTAGAGTCTAGCAGGTCGGTTTCTCGCATAGGACTTCAGGAGGAAACAGGACCCAAATGACCATGAGTACCGGATAGCAGGCCGCTACAAGAGCGAAGGGACGGGAGAGCCAGTGCCACAGTTGCTTGGAAATGCAGTATTAGTCAGCGGACTGATATCTGACCACGACTGTAGGTTGGCCGCGAGATCCCTTCATCCCCTAGGAGAGCAGAAGGACGCTTGGAGCTCAGTCGTAGCAGTTACGATATGACCACGTCCAAAGGGTTTCAGCTATTGGATCGCAGACCGCAGGAGTTCCACAAAGCGTGTATAACAACACACGCTAAGTCGAAGTTGTCATGTCTGACATGCAAGGTAGTGTGTTTTGAGAAGGCACAGGCGGCCGGCGATATGGCTGGCGCGAGCACGAGTCAGCTGACTCGCAGAGCAGATTCACCCTGTGGGACCAGCCAAACGAGCTCTCAAGTAGAGTCGGCAGGAAGCACAGCAGAATTGAGTTCGATGGTGTCCCAATAAATCAGCGCCTCGCAGGCGACGCTGTTGGAACAACTGTCAGCGCAAATGGACAGACTGTTCCACCAAAGGGCGCAATCAGAGAGGGAAGGCGAAGAGAGAACTGAAGGCTACGAGCAGCCTTGTGGGATCTACGGTAATGAAAGAGAAACCCGGGATCAGGGCGACTACTTAGGAAATGGCTTGAGGCAACAGGCTGATCACAACTTTGGGTATAGACCAGAGAAATTGGGACAGATCCTGAATAGTTGGAAGGTTCGTTTTAGCGGACATCCCGACGGCATGACCATCGATAATTTCATCTATCGAGTAGAAGCTTTGACGCACCAGACGCTGGATTGTAACTTTTCAGCACTATGCGGAAATACGAGTTTGTTATTTGATGGGAAAGCGGGAGAATTTTACTGGCGCTTTAACAAGTTGAATAGAGAAATGAGGTGGAATGATTTATGCGACGCGCTCAGGAAACACTTCAGGGACGATAGGTCTGATGAGGACATAAGAGAAGCGATAAGAGATCGGAAGCAGCGCGACAGAGAAGATTTTGACACGTTTTATGAGGCGGTAGAACAGTTGATGGATGGTCTGAGTATTCAATGGAAAGCGATGCCACGATAGTGGAGATGGTAAGGAGGAATCTCAGGTCCGAGATCCGCCACGAGCTTCTGAATGTGTCGATACGTTCGATAAGCCACTTACGGGAGATTTGTCGGCGCCGTGAACGATTCTTAGATTAGGTGCAACGAGACTGCGGCACTTCCAATAGGATGATGAGATTCGGAGTGATCGAGGAGTCGCAAAGCGCCTATGCAACTATGTAATCTTCCGGATTTTACTATTTGCTTCTTGCCGATGCATGCAATCAAACCTTGTCGTGGCTCGTTAGTTTCCGGTGTCCAAGCTGTCGTATTACCAACGACTTGTTCTGCCTTCATATTAGGAGCTGATTCCGGTCGCACTGGCACCATCACAATCCATCCAAGCGCGGTATTTTTTAGTAGTGGCTGTCCTTCTCCCAAATATGCCTGTTGTGGCCTCATAAGCTGGAAGATGATTTCGGCGCCCAACAACAGATCCATATTCTGGGGCTGCGTAAATTCAGGATCGGCTAAGCGCAACTGAGGTGAGATATTTCTTGGTGCTTGAATGGTTGATTGGGCATTATTTCCGGTAGTACAACTACGTTGATTTGATGGTGGGATGGTTGATTGGGCATTATTTCCGGTAGTACAACGACACCACAGCTATGGTGGTGATATGGTCACCACAGCCTTTTTTCGTGATCCTTTAGTTCCTCCCAAAGCAGCGATGTTCAGGGTTGATGGCTCCAATTGTAGTCCAAGTGTGTCAGCCATCCTTCTGGTGATTATGTTAATTTGTGATCCAGAATATAGAAGTGTGCGGCATTGCTGATGAGTTCCGACTGGTCCATGTATTGCCATTTGGGCGGTTGGTAAGAGAACGGTGGGCTTATCTGTAAGCAGGGCTGTGGCTGAACACACCAATCGTGATGAACTGGATCGAAGTGGAGCAGCCGACGTATTTTTCTGCATTGATACTTGACTGGTTGCCTGACGCTCAAGGTTTTCTAAAATCTGCTTCAGAGATTGTCGATTGGTTGGATCGGTGACGGCTGGTTCTAGAGATGACAGCGTGTGTGGGTCCAGTCTTTCCTCAATGGTGAGTATCAAGATTAGCTCCCAGTTGTCTGTTGATACCTTGAGTTCGTTGAGATTGGCGATCGTTCGGAGGACGGTATCATGTAGGCTGCGCAGCTGGTCCGCTGATCCATTTGTTCTGGGGTGTCCGAAAAGGTCTTGGATCGCGATATCGATTCTTTAGTCGTTGCCAGGCATCCTGGTAACTGGTTTGTCCGCCAATTGACGTTGAGATTAGGGTTTTTGCTTCACCTGTTACATGATTCTCCAAATGACGGAATTTTACTGCATCGCTGTAGTCTTGATTGTGGATGCATAGCCAATGTCGGTAGTCGGTAGAATTTCTACTGGTGGTATTACAACCGGAGGTGCGATCGCGGGTTTTTGTGTTGATGCTGAAGTCGATTGCGATCCTTCGCTCAGAAACGAAAAGTATTCTGCTCGTACCACCTGAAATCTGTCATCGGTGTGTCCATCATTTTTTATGGCTGGTTCCAGGTCGATGAGATCATGGTATCCCGTGACGATTTCCTTCCATAGCTCCTTCATGTGTTGTCTGACGTGTGTGGACACTTCCCTTCCTTCGGTGCGGTTGCACAGAAAGTCTTCCATATCGTCTAATCGTCCTTCATGTCTTCGATTTAATGATGTTAATCGAAGGTCTTCTCCGTCGTTTCCTTGTGATGATTGTGCCTTTGGCTCGAGATTTTCGCCTGTTTTCCGGGGCCTTTGTGACGGGCCTGACACTGATGGGATTCCATCCGAAAATATTGCTTCATATTTTTTCTCAAGCTCTTCTAGCGCTTTGGCCTTTGTGAAATACTTATTCTCAGGACATAGTGCTAGCTCATGGAGCTTTTTTTTTTTTTTTTTTTTTATTAAACTTTGCTTTTATTTATTGGATCTTCTCTTAATTTTGAAATCTTCAAAATCTTTTCAAATCTTAACATTTCAAATCTTCAAAAAGTTCTCAAATCTTAACATTAACATTTAACTAACAGTAGACTAAGACTGCATTCTGGTTGCACGTTCCTCAAGACGGTCGCTGGGTGGGTAGGTCATTCCGACGAAGTCGTGATTGGTTACTCAACCTTGTTAGACCTCTCGCCAGGTGGTTAGGGTGCGACAATAGCTTGCTAAAGTACTTTTCCTTCTGTTCTGCGATCACATCTTTGACTGGAAGAATGTTTAAGTCGTGATGTATGTTTTCGTTGCGAACGTACCAAGGTGCCCCGGTGATTGTTCTCAAGATCTTCGACTGAGCTCGCTGGACTATGTCAATATTGCTATTGCTGGCATTCCCCCATAACTGGGAGCCGTACATCCATATAGGTTTAAGTACCGAGTTATACAGCAGGACTTTATATTCAAGGCAAAGGGGAGACCGAGCGTTGATAAGCCAATGAAGGCTGCTGGCTTTTAGCTTTAGGTGGGTTCTTTTAGCTTCTATGTGCCGGCGCCATGTAAGTCTTCTATCGAGGTGTACTCCTAGATATGTTACCTCGTTTGCTTGCGGGAGTAGGGTGTTGTTTAGCGTAAGGGGCGGGCAGTTTTGCCTATTCAAGGTGAACGTAACGTGCTTGCATTTTTGTTCGTTTACTTTAATTCGCCAGTCTGATAGCCATTTTTCAACATCCACCAGATGAAGAGCTAGCTGCGCAGTTGCTTGCATCGGGCATTTTGAGCGGCTAAGAATAGCTGTATCATCAGCAAACGTAGATGTTGTTAATCGTGTGCTTGTCGGGATGTCTGCTGTGTAGAGAACATATAATGTTGGTCCGAGTACGCTTCCTTGAGGAACTCCAGCTCCAACAGTGAATTCGTCAGATATATCAGTGTTGCACCTCACAGCAAATTTTCTGTCGTAGAGGTAAGACTCTAAAAGCTTGTGGGTATTACAAGGGAGCATTGTCTTGATTTTGTACATTAGACCTTCTAGCCAGACTCTATCAAATGCTTGAGAGACATCTAGAAATATTGCGGTACAGTACTCGCGTTTTTCGAATGCATTCCGAATTTCTGCTGTTATCCGGTTGACCTGCTCAATTGTACCGTGCTTTTCACGAAACCCAAACTGATGTGACGGGATTCCTTCCTGGATCCTTAGGTATGTGTTTATTCGAGTCAGAATGAATTTCTCAAAGAGTTTAGATAAGCATGAAAGTAGGCTTATAGGTCTATACGACGTGGGAATTGTGTGGTCTTTTCCCGGCTTTGCTATCATTATTATAATTGACTTTTTCCATCTCGCTGGAAAGTGGCCAAGTTTTGCGATGGCATTGAAGAGCTGGGTGATAGTGCAGACGGCGCAATATGGAAGCTCAATGATCATTTTGGGAGTTATGAGGTCGCAGCCTGGTGATTTTTTCGGATTTAGTTGGTTTTTGATGATATTAGCGATTTCGTTTGGGCGAAACTCGATTGGTTCATGTTGAAGCTGAGGCTCATATGGTAAAGTCGGCAGAGTAAAGGCACTAGTGGCCGGATTTGGTTGGAAGATATTTTTGAGGTGATTGGCAAACGTGCTGGCTCTGTCTGCATCGCTGCGCGCCCAGCCGCATGTGGGATTTCTAATAGGCATCACTGTTTCTTTCGGTGAGCTTAGAGTTGGGTGAGCTCTCCATAGTCAGTGTTTTGTACTAGAAGTTGACAATTGCTCTATATAGCGGCGGTGGACATAAGCTTCTTCTTGCTGTAGGGCTTTAGTAAGTTGACGTGAGGCATGTCTAAAGCATTGCTTAGTAGATGGCGATCTGTGGAATTGCCACTCGCGACGTGAACGCCGCTTTTCGAGGACGAGCTGTTTGATTTGTAGATTTGTCTTTTTATTGCTTTGTGTATTTATAGTTTGCGATGTTGAGGCTCGAGCTGCAGAGACGAGTACAGACTCAAGTGAATTAACAAAGCTGTCTACGTTGGCTTCATCGTGGAGATGAGGACTTAGCTCAATGTGTGAGCTGATATATTTTCTGTACTTAACCCAATTGGTTTTCTGTGAGGTCAATTTTAATGGTTGTTCCAATGTTCCTGGATGTCGCAGTAGAATAAACAGGACAGGCGAGTGATCAGATGAAAGATCCGATAGGCAATTGGCGCTTATCAGATTTTTAGGGATGTTTTTGGTAATCGCAAAGTCTATTAAATCTGGTAGTTTCCTTGGGTCTGCCGGCCAGTATGTTGGTGTGCCAGAAGAAACATAGTCGAGCTTGTTCTTGGCTTTGATAATTGCATTATAGAGCTGCTTCCCTTTTGGAGTCACGAGACGGGATCCCCAGTGTGTGTGCTTGGCATTGTAGTCTCCTGCTGCTATGAAGTGGTCTCCAAGTGTGTTGAAAAACTGCATAAACTCATCTTCAGCTATATTGAAGCGAGGGGGGCAGTATACGGCGGCTAGTGTAAGTTGGTTGCCAGTATTTAGTTGTATATTTATAGATGTGGCCTGTAGGTAGTTTTTAGCAAATTTGTTTTGATAATGGTGCTTTATGCGGCTTCTGATTAGAATTCCAGTCCCACCATGTGCTTTACCATCTGGATGATTTGTTCCGTAGAATGAATATCCTCGTAGTTGAAAATTGTATTTGTTTGTGAGGTGTGTTTCCGAAAGCAGCATTACATCGATGTGATTGTCGAGTAGGAATTGAGCTAACTCAAGTTTATGTTGTGAAACGCCGTTAGCGTTCCACGTAGATATCCGTAGGAAAGCCATTATTTGGATTGTTGTGAAACCAGCATTTGAATCAATAGATTTTGGTTTCGCATTAAATCTTGCATAGATGTGCGCATAAACGACATAAATTCCGTCAGGCTTTGTTGTAGGCTGCATATCATAGCTTCAAAGTTGCTTTTTGGCTGCTCTGTTGGTTGATGTTGCTGAGCCGTGTTCGGTTCTTGATATGCTGATTGCAGAAATGAGCTTCTTGAGGCAGGTGTCGCCGGTCCTGATTTTAAGGCGCTTGCGTATGTCACATTTTTGTCAACGTTAATGGGTCCTAGTGAGGATCTGGCTGCAGTCGAGAAGAAGACTTCAGGGTTTGATCTGGACGCCGTGAACTGTCCATTTTGGGTGCGGGCAGCTATTCCTTTCTGGTGGATGCGACTTTTCAGCTCCTTATAGACTGGGCATCCTCTATAATTAGCAGTGTGATTGCCACCGCAGTTGCCGCACTTTTTCGAGTTGCTGTCATCTTTGCTCGCTGGGCAGTGTGCGGAGTCATGAAGCTCTCCGCAAACTACACACACCGGGCGCAGTTTACAGTATGACCTTGTATGGCCATATTCCTGGCAGTTCGCACATTGTACCGGGCCATTGCGTTTGTGCGGTTCCTCAACTGTAATTCTGCGGTGCAGCAGGTACTGAAGATTGTATATTGGGTGCACTTCGTATTTCTTCAGGAGCTTGGTTTCTGGTTCAAGCTCAACCTTAAAGAGTGGCTGCGGCTTTCTATCCCTGTTAAGGATATTAAAGACTGTCTTGGCGCTAAAACCCTTCTCCTGTAGCGCCTTTTTTATCTCTGCAGGCGTTACTTCGGGCTCTATGCCCTTAAGTACGACTTGCAGGCCCTTGCTGCTTTTTAGCTGGTACGTGTAAAAGTTCTTTTTATTCTCGGTAAGATATTTTGATAATACTCTATAGTTATCTTCAGACTTCATTTGAACTTTTGTTTCTTGAATGTTGCCCTTTACAAGGGGTATTATGTGGAAGTTATCCTTACCAATAAACTCAATAATTTTGTTGACAAGAACATTGGAACTTTTTTCGCGTATATAGATAGGCGGAGGTTTTGGCTTCCTTTTCCCAACTTCAGTGGATTCGACCGCCTCAACCTCATCGGCGTCTGCCAAGATTTTAAATCGGTTTGAGTTAATGGGCGTTTCTTTTGCTACTAGGCTAGCATTGCCACGGGTTATTTTGCGTTTGGAATTGAGGGGGCTCAGCTTCAGCCGGCTTAATACAGTCATTGTTTTTGTTTTTGTTTTGGTTTTCGGGCAGCGCGGACGTATTACTATTTGCGCTGCTAGCTGATGACGTCGTTAAACGCGCTGTCGATACAGTTGCGGTTGTTGTTGTTGTTACTGTTGACGTTGTCAAAGAAATTGAGGTGCTAGTTACTGCACTCTTTGGCTGCAGAGACATCGATGGTATCGAGGGGGAGCAGGAACGCGCTCTCTCGCTCTCTACGTTTAAGAATTCGGTCAAGTTGGGGGTAATTGACCGAGCTTGATCGGAGCTTGCATGGTTTTCGGTTGCTTTAAAAGAGAAGTACGCGTTGTTTCTTTGTACTGAGAGCCGTCTCTCGTCTAGCTCACGTTGACGTTGTGTGCGAACGTCGTTTGAACTCATTGCAGTCGAGGTTGATTTAGTTTGAGTTTTAAGTGTTGTGTTTTATATTAATTAATTAATTAATTAATCAATATAAACATTAGCGATTTCATCGCAAAAAAGCGTCTTTTCGCGTTATTGTAGATTTCTTAGAGCCGTCACTGCACTTTTATGATTTTATTGAATATTTTTTCCCGGAGCACAATAAAAAACACGTCTGCGGTATATGTGGTATATATGCATATGGAGCTTGGCATCATTTTTTTTAAACTGGGTCCATGAGTGAGTGAGCTGTCTAAGTCTCACCTCAAAGTATCCTTCCTTGAGGTTACGCTCTGCGGAGTCCTTAGTGAAGTTTCTTATTAGCCTTTGGATGGCTATGTTGCTTTCAATTTGCTTATCAATGAGCATTTGGATTACGGGGTCTGATTCTGATCCCATGGTTGCGATGCATCCTTTTTTTTTTTTATGTATGTATTTTATGATTTTTTTTTTCCCGATGAGTTAAATTGCATTGCGGCTTGTGTTCAGGTTGTGATCCTCTAGAAAAGGATCACGTCGGGGTCAACAAATGTTCGTCCGTAGAGCGTGATGCGGCAACTACGTCAAACTTGAACTAACGCGAGTAACTGTAGGTCCCGGAGTCGTAGTCAAAGAACGTAAATAGCCTGACTAAATTTACCTGGATTCGGCAAGGGACTGCTTGGGTTGACCAGACGCATGCTGTGATCAGGAGTGGAGTTGATCAACTGTGGAGTTGATGTGCTTGAAGTCCTGGGGTGGTTTTCCTCAAGTACCGGTGGTATGGTGGTTCGGCTGATTCCTTATCGGCCGGTCCTACTGGCGGTCCGTTTCACGAGAGCAACACTCGAAGTAGGTTAGGTAACGCGGGGTCTGCTGACGGTCCGGTTCACGCGAGCAACACTCGAACTAGACTGGTATGCTGCGGGATCTCTTCGTGGTCCGTTTCACGGGAGCACCACTCGGAGTAGTTAGGTAACGCGGGGTCTACTTGTGGTCCGTTTTACGGGAACAACACTCGAAGTAGACTGGTATGCCGCGGATTCTACTTGTGGTCCGTTTACACTGGAGCCACGCGAAGTAGATAATGGTAGAGCGTCCTAGGCGTACAACGGGATAGGCGAAAGTCCACCCGATATGTATATTTTCTTTTCCAGCCTCGAGTAGTGGAAGCGCTTCAACGACTCCTCGCGGATATAAAAAGTAAGTAATCTTCAATCTCTGCCAAGCCAGCTAAAGTGATGCGGAGTAGTTCTGGCATCGCCCGCGGGATTGTGTTTATATCCGTCCCGTATGTTTTGGCAGACCATGCTACTCGGTCCACGAACTCGAGAGGATCTCCTTTTACGTCGAATCGGAACGACCACTCTCGGACTTGTTTCGCCACTTTCGCATAGTCCACCTGTACCGGGACTGGCATCCGCACTTGTGTCTCCATGCTCTATATGCTCTTCATTTCTGGCACTGCCAGACTTTGAATGAGCTTTTCCGATTCGCTCACCGCTCTCTGCCTCGGCGTGGACCTCTGCGCGTATTTTTCCTCGAATCCACGCGCGACCACCATCACTTCGTCGTCCTTCGTCTCGTCGACCCACCTTGCAACAAGTGCCCTCATGATCTCAACGGTTTCATCCGCTGGGAGACCGAGTTCTCTGCAAACTTCGCACAACTCCTCTTTGCAAAGCGCGTAAATCCTCGGAGGATATCTGGAGGATTGAACTGCACAATTACAATACGGATCGGAGGCCCGAGCGGGGCAAACGTTTTGCTTAGCAAAAACAGTTCGTTACAAAGTCTTCCTGGAATATATTTTGAAAAACAATAAAATCACTTTTTATCATAAATATTCGAATTTTTATTATTAGGCCAGAAAATATCGTTCCTGATCCTTGACCATTCCAGACCATTTATTTGTGAGTAGCTCATCTCGTAATTTAGCCGGAAAACTGGCTAGGGGCATCCTGCCGGCCTTGAAGGTGAGCCTTTCGGTCTGCTCACACGGATTAGGTGCCGGCCACGGCGAAAGGGCATTCCCAGTGAGTCAAGGATACCGAAGGTCCGCGGCACTCGCAAAGAAGAAGCAGCGACAAGATCAGCGAAGAAAGCAGCAATAGGAGCGGCGACGACGACGGAGCAGCGGCATCGACGAGGAAGCAGCGACGACAGAAGAGCAGCGACGACAACAACAGCGACAGCACAAGCCCCGCAGCTGAAGCACGAGAGTCCAAACGAAGGGAACCGTGTGCCGTTTCGGTGCCAGGCTTTGGGAGGGCGTGTGTATTGGCACCAACCCGGAGCGGGGATCGACGGGAGGACGAGCGGTCGGTCGCCTGAGCCAAGCAGTCGGTAAGATTCACCCTTTTGTAAATTTATCGCAATAAAGGGGATATTTATTAAACGAAGCACCCTGTGTTATTTCTGGGCTCGGTCAATCACGTCGAATATATAAATTCGGTGGAACGTTTTCCCAAACTCTGTGAGCTAGCCGCAACATTTGTTGCGAGCAAAAGTTAACAAAATCAGTTCCTTACAATGTTAATTGTTTGGTTGTTAATCTAGTCATATACCCTAATTCCTCATATTGATCCATTAATTGTACATATTGTCTCTGGAGATCAGGATTCCGTTGAAGTATATTTTCCAATGCGTAGAAATGACGATATGCCATTGGAAGTGAATTTCTCAATGTTTGTGAATCTTTTTTAAACGGTAGCCGTACACTTAATCTTTTATCTGCCCCTTTTTTATATTTTCCATGATATTCTATTCGCATAACTTCTCGTCCGTGGAAAAGGCCTTTTGGTTTTCTTCGAGGGTGTCTAATTTCCAAAACTTCCTAAGAGCCCCGTTGCCGGTTCCAAAATATAACCGGGCCGATTTCTGGGCTCTGTTTAAGACGGCAATGGATAGTCATCCGCACTTGACTAAGATATCGAAGCTCAAGTGTCTCATTTCATGCCTGCGGGACTCAGCCCTGGAGACTGTGAGAGCGCTGGAGATTACTGACGCTAACTATGATGTTGCCCTTGAACTTTTGCGCAACCGTTCCAGTAACTGACGATTAATCATTCAGGCTCACATCAACGAGATCCTGCAGCTAATTGTGGGTGAACCGGGATCCGTCGCAATTCTCCAGGGGTTATCCGACTCAATGGTCATATGCGGGCCCTCATGAGTTCCTGGACGTCGGCCGAAATTCAAGTGCGCTTCCTCATTCGGATCATCTTCCAAAAGCTGGATCCTGCCACAGGCTCTGAATTAACTACGGATGGAGCATCGGTTAATGTTTGCCTGAAGTCACGCCTATTCACATATTGTGTGTACATTAAGGCAGTTGTGCCGTCTGGCATCTGGGGCAACATCCTAGGCCCAATACCAGTTATCCTCGTGACCGGAAAAGTAATCCGGCCGAGATGCCCCTAGCCAGTTTTCAGGCTAAATTACGAGATGAGCTACTCACAAATAAATGGTCTGGAATGGTCAAGAATCAGGAACGATATTAATAAAAATGCGAATATTTATGATAAAAAGTAGTTTTATTGTTTTTCAAAGTATATTCCAGGAAGACTTTGAAACGAACTGTTTATGCTAAATCTCACAGAGTTTGGGGGTACGTTCCACCGAATTGATAGATTCGACGTGATTACCCGAGCCCAGAAATAACACGGTATGCTTAGTTTAAAACAAATCCACTTTATTATGCTAAGTGTACAAAAAGGGTGAATCTCACCGGCCGCTTGGCTCAGCCGACCGACCGCTCGTCCTCCCGTCGATTCCCGATCTCCGCTCCGGGTTGGTGCCAATACACACGCCCTCCCAAAGCTTGCGCCCGTTTGGAGTCACGGATAAGGGGGTCCCTTGGCTACTAACTCGCAGATCCTTCGCCCCCCTTCTGCTGCTGCCCCTCTTGCTGCCTGTCTTGGCGTGTTGGAGATCTAATCTCCCCACACTTCCCCCTTCTTCGTTACACCTGGCGCCCAAACTACGTGATTGCTTTAGAGTCTAGGATTAACACAGCTTCAAGATGGGGAAGAAAAATTGGATTTACGCGCTTCGCAAAGAGGAGTTACGCGAAGTGTGCAGAGAACTCGGTCTCCCAGCGGATGGAACCATTGAGATCATGAGGGCACTTGTTGCAAGGTGGGTCGACGAGACGAAGGACGACGAAGTGATGGTGGTCGCGCGTGGATTCGAGGAAAAATACGCGCAGAGGTCCACGCCGAAGCAGAGAGCGGTGAGCGAATCGGAAAAGCTCATTCAAAGTCTGGCAGTGCCAGAAATGAAGAGCATATAGAGCATGGAGCCACAAGTGCGGAAGCCAGTCCCGGTACAGGTGGACGGTTAGACCACAGCTGCTCCTCCGAATAACGGAACGCTCCTTGAAAGCGCCGCGAGCGCAATCTTCGCTTCTGTTCCTACAGAACTGCGTCTATTTCACGGCGGCTCCTCCGATCGACGGGGTGCTCTTTAAAAGCGACGCCAGCACTCCGTCCTTGGCTTCACTACTCCAGGATGACGCCTACTGTACGGCGGCTCCTGTGAGGTTAGGGCCGGATGGCGAGATTCACGCCGCTTCTGAGACTCGCTGTGCTTCTTCTGGCCGAACGCCACAGATCTCTGTCTCCTCTGCGCGCGTTGCTCGCGCCGCGCCTCGCTGACACTAGGGATCTAGCCTGTACGCTTGTACCTCTGACCTAACGAAATGAAAACATCTACGTCAGGCTCGCACGACCATGACCTAACCTCATGACTCACCTCGCATCTGCGATCCGCGACCAGCCTCAACTCAACTCCGCGTGCACCGCCAAATGGCCGCTTGTGGCCTTCCTTTTCTATAACTGCTGGTCCTGCGCCAGCTCCTCCAGCGCGAAGATCCCTCAGCGGGTAAAACTTCGTTGCCGCCCTTCTTGAATTTCTAGGTTTGTTTTTCTTGCTCGGCCGAACTTTCTTGCCGAATCCGTGGGTAAACACCAAAAGAACGCTGCGGCCACGCGGTTTTCCAACCTACGCTTTACCCTTATTACCAGATCGTCAAAGCTCTCCAAGAAATGCGAAATGGGGTCCTACTAAGCGATAGGAGTGCCACGTAGGCTAACTCACCTTCAACGAGTCCTCCTTGGATAGCCTGACTTCTCTGTCCTCCATGATACCTAGTTCTCTCATGAGCTTGTACGCCCCTCCTGATCCAACAAACTGTTGCCCAAACACCAAGTAATATGGGGACTCACCCGTGCCGGAATGGATTGTGGCCCTCAAAGCACAGCAGATCCTACTGAGATTCTTGTTCCAAATTCTTTGGTCTGCATTTACATACGACCTTATGGCTGCAATGTCAGACCTGCGGTGAAAGGACCGCTGTGAAAACCTGCGTCACCCTATTCTCCCGCATTAGCGCCCCTGTGGAACAACTCCTGCTTCATGAACTTCACCACTACATCCGCCGAGAGCTTCTAGTAGACGGCGCCAGAAGCAGAAATCAGCATTATCAGCGGGAAGAATGACCGACTGACGAAGCAAGCAAAAACCAGCTAGCTAAGCCGATGTGCAGGTACAAGCAGTACATGAACAAACAATCTGAGTCAGCAGACTCAGAGGTGGGTGACCCTGGCATTAACATTAGTTTTAGCACGTCCATAAAATTGACCTTCCTTAGATTTAAGTATGTATAATTTAGCATCTTATATAAGAATTGTTCTTCTGAAATAAAGATAGTTGGAAAATCAGAGTCAATCGTCTCGTTACTCAGTGTTGAACCTACGGCACTTAAAACTGACCTACATCACGTGATTCTGTGAAATCGATTTACACGATAGGACGCTCTACCATTATCTACTTCACGTGGCTCCAGTGTAAACGGACCACAAGTTGAATCCGCGACCAGTCTACTTCGAGTGGTGCTCCCGTGAAACGGACCACAAGTAGACCCCGCGTTACCTAACTACTCCGAGTGTTGCTCCCGTAAAACGGACCACGAAGAGATCCCGCGGAATACCAGTTTAGTTCGAGTGTTGCTCCCGTGAAACGGACCGTCAGCAGACCCCGCATTACCTAACCTACTTCGAGTGTTGCTTCCGTGAAACGGACCCCAGTAGGACCGGCCGATAAGGAATCAGCCGAACCACCATATCACCGGTACATGAGGATAACCACCCCAGGACTTCAAGCACATCAACTCCAGCCTGAGCACAGCAAGCGTCTGGTCAACCCAAGCAGTCCCTTGCCGAATCCAGGTAAATTTAGTCAGACTATTTACGTTCTTTGACTACGACTCCAGGACCTACCGTTACTCCCACGAGTTCAAGTTTGACGTAGTTGCCGCATCACGCTACGGACAAACAGTATATTTGACGAATTCTTTCCAGCGTCTTCCGGACCCCTCCGTGCGCTGCTGTAGGACTGTCATGGGCCTCTCTTAGTATCTCGGGAATCATTCCCTTTGCCACCCATAACTTCCTTGCGAAATTCTCCGCTAGCTCTAAACCCCGGACTTGCTTCGTCCGCCAGAAAACCTTGCCATCCATGACCTTCAAATCGGGTCGCCATTGGCTTCGACCATATCCCGAAGGGTCTTGTACTCCTCCACCTCAAAAAGTGGGGATTCATAATCCATTCCTACTTCAGCGACTACTTCCTCATCTAATTGTCCTCCGTAAGCCCTAGATAACGTATCCGAAACCACGTGAAGTTTGCCCTTTCGATATGGAACTTGTAGGCCTGCAATTTCGCCGCCCATCGCCCCAATCGAGATCTCAAATCCGGCTGTGCCATGAGCCATCCTAGCGACGCGTGATCTGTAATGACCGTGAACTTATGCCCCTCTAGGTAAGGTCTGAAACGCTTGATACAAATAATCGCGGCCAGGCATTCTTGCTCAGTGACGGAGTAATTCCTTTGGGCCTTGCTCAACTTCTTTGAGACGAAAGCGATTGGATACTCGTCACCCTTGTCTCCTTCCGTCTTCTGAACCAGGACGCCAATTGCTAATGAATTTGCTATACCATCCAGTCCTGCCCAGAAAACTCCGCAACACCTTTAACGTCCGCGAAACCGGGTAATTTACCATCGCCTCTATCTTTTCGGGATCTGTCCTTATGACGCCCTCTCCGAACACATGCCCCAAATACTTAACCGAACGCATGCAGAAGTGGCTCTTCTCAATGTTCAGGGTTAGCCCTGCTTTCTGAATGCGCCCTGCCACATTCAGAAAGCAGAAGCACATGAAGCACATGAAGCAGAAGCACATGACTTACAATCGTTCCTTTACGCTTGAAGTCAACCCCGCTTCTTATGATTTTCCTCGCAAAACTCCCTCCGATATAGCTAACTGCTGCACCAGTATCCAATAGTCCTAGAACTTCCTCTCCTAACAATCTGACCTCGGCAAAAGGACGTTTGTCTGAGGTCTTATACCTTATCGTTTCGACCGTCTTCATTGACTGCCAATACTGCCTTAACCTATTAGTGTTCCTTGACCTATTCTTACTCTCTACCTTAGCCTTGCTACACTCTTCTCTGAACTCATTTCCTACTTGTCCTTGTACACACCTGACGGAACGCGCTGAGATGGACGATCCGGCGCAGTCGCTCTTCCGTTTTTTAGACATTTCGGACACGATGGCTTATAGACATTTGGTGCTCCGCACCCCAAACAGAAAATTTTCCGCTTGCCCGCGCAGTCGTGGTACCTGTGGCCCTCTTTCCTTGGAAGTGCCGCAGTCTCGTTGCACCTAATCTAAGAATCGTTCACGGCGCCGACAAATCTACCGTAAGTGGCTTATCGAACGTATCGACACATTCAGAAGCTCGTGGCGGATCTCGGACCTGAGATTCCTCCTTGCCATCTCTACTAGAGTGGCATCGCTTTCCATTGAATACTCAGACCATCCATCAACTGTTCTACCGCCTCATAAAATCAAATAACAAACTCGCATTTCCGCATAGTTCTGAAAAGTTACTATGAAACCCTTTGGACGTGGTCATATCGTAGCTGCTACAACTGAGCTCCAAGCGTCTTTCTGCTCTCCTAGGGGATAAAGGGATCTCGCTGCCAACCTACAGTCGTGGTCAGATATCAGTCCGCTGACTAATACTGCATTTCCAAGCAACTGTGGCACTGGCTCTCCCGTCCCTTCGCTCTTTTAGCGGCCTGCTATCTGGTACTCATGGTCATTTGGGTCCTGTTTCCTCCTGAAGTCCTATGCGAGAAACCGACCTGCTAGACTCTACTCGAAACTACCGCTATGGCTGCCGTGGCACTGTGGTCTACTCTCTCTTTTGAGTGTAGAATTCCAAGCGAAACCCGCGCCACTGCTGAGGATTTTGGTCTGGATACTGACATGCTACTGTAACCGGCCGAAAAGATTTGTCCGCAAAACATGTCTGCGTCTAACCATGCTAAAAACATGGACACTTAGTTGGGCGTCAGATAAATTTATGATTAAGATAATTATAACTGTAACGAACAGTGAGGTGGCATCGCTGAAGATACCGGATGAGAGAAAGGGTTGCACGCGGTGTCCGGCCAGATCTCGTCGGCTAATGGGCGGGTTCTGAAACACCCGCTTCTCTCCCCTTGATGCTGCCTCGGGAATCATACATTATTTCGATAATGATGCGTGCGCGACCTCACGAACCGCATAGGTAAAACTCGGGTTCCTTAAAACTGTGAATAACAGAATCCTTCGGGATCCCTAAGAAGGTACATGGCATAGGCTGGCTCACTCCATTATAAACTTCATATTTATTCCTTAAAGAAAGACCTTAAATCTCTAAATAACATCCTTATACTAGCTTCCTAAATATCCTAACACTTCAATATATATTCCTTCTTACTACGCTTAACAATATCTTATCACTAAAGATTTGCGAACTTAATGTATATTCAATTCGATGGGATTTGCGGACACGCGCTCAATTTCATTGTATAAGATTTTACTTGCTAACAGAGCTCCACAACAAAGTCCGCCTATGGAGAAGGGCGATATTCGATTTTTCTTTTTTTATCTATTTCTGTTCCATGCAGCAAGGTGGTTGACTGTCAACTGGTGAAGCCTCTTGGGCCGGATCTCGAAACACGTGGAAAAATATTGATCGGAGAATTCCGCATCACTTCAGCTGGCTTGGCATAGATTGAAGATTAAGAGTCGTTGAAGCGCTTCCACTACTCGAGGCTGGAAAAGCCATATCGGGTGGACTTTCGCCTATCCCGTTAACAATGCCAACACAAAACACTCAGCCAGCAGCAGTGCTATAGCTTGAAATCTCCGGACACTACTTCCTCTTCTCCGCTTTCGGCACCATTAGGCGATCCGTCGGACGAGTCTCTCCACTTTCTTGACCAACAGAGCGCTCCTTGAAAGCACCGCGAGCGAAGGACTGCGTCTATTTCACGGCGACTCCTCCGATCGACGGGGTGCTCCTTAAAAGCGCCGCCAGCACTCCGTCCTTGGCTTCACTACTCCACTCCACTACTCCGAACGCTCCAGCTGCTTCATCTCCGGTCGAACTCACTGTATTCCTAGCTTCAAACTCGGCTTCGATGTCCCTTTCCCTTTCCTTTTCCTGCCAGATAAACTCGGAGTTCAATCAGCAGCAACCGACATTACCATAAAGGGCATAGGAGGCACAAAATGAGCGAACTCTCGAGCAGTATTAAATATGTTTTCATTACTTACTAATTTCAAAACTCAAGTAGTAACGTGTATACTACCAGAAGTCATGACGAATCAAACATCTGAACCAATAGTGCGCCCGAAAAAAATTCCACCAGAAATTCGCTTGGCAGATCCCACCTTCACCCAGCCACAAGGTATCGATTTGCAGCTCGGGGCAGAATATGTCCTCCATAAGTCATCGAGCCGCTACATATAAACCCAGGACAAGGACTGCCATTTCTTCAGCGCTCCCCATTAGGATGCAGTGCCATATCAGCCAGGGAAGAACCAAGAATCGAGAACCTGCTGGAACAGTTTTGGAAATTAGACACCCTCGAAGAAAACCAAAAGGCCTATTCCACGGACGAGAAGTTATGCGAATAGAATATCATGGAAAATATAAAAAAGGGGCAGATAAAAGATTAAGTGTACGGCTACCGTTTAAAAAAGATTCACAAACATTGAGAAATTCACTTCCAATGGCATATCGTCATTTCTACGCATTGGAAAATATACTTCAACGGAATCCTGATCTCCAGAGACAATATGTACAATTAATGGATCAATATGAGGAATTAGGGTATATGACTAGATTAACAACCAAACAATTAACATTGTAAGGAACTGATTTTGTTAACTTTTGCTCGCAACAAATGTTGCGGCTAGATCACAGAGTTTGGGAAAACGTTCCACCGAATTTAAATATTACAATGCCAACATGACGTGATTGACCGAGCCCAGAAATAACACAGGGTGCTTCGTTTAATAAATATCCCCTTTATTGCGATAAATTTACAAAAGGGTGAATCTTACCGACTGCTTGGCTCAGGCGACCAACCGCTCGTCCTCCCGTCGATCCCCGCTCCGGGTTGGTGCCAATACACACGCCCTCCCAAAGCCTGGCACCGAAACGGCACACGGTTCCCTTCGTTTGGACTCTCGTGCTTCAGCTGCGAGGCTTGTGCTGTCGCTGTTGTTGTCGTCGCTGCTCTTCTGTCGTCGCTGCTCCCTCGTCGATGCCGCTGCTCCCTCGTCGTCGCCGCTCCTGTTGCTGCTTTCTTCGCTGATCTTGTCGCTGCTTCTTCTTTGCGAGTGCCGCGGACCTTCAGTATCCTTGACTCACTGGGAATGCCCTTTCGCCGTGGCCGGCACCTAATCCGTGTGAGCAGACCGAAAGGCTCACTTTCAAGGCCGGCAGGATGCCCCTAGCCAGTTTTCCGGCTAAATTACGAAATGAGCTACTCACAAATAAATGGTCTGGAATAAATTTTCTGGCCTAATAATAAAAATTCGAATATTTATGATAAAAAGTGATTTTATTGTTTTTCAAAGTATATTCCAGGAAGACTTTGTAACGAACTGTTTTTGCTACGCAAAACGTTTGCCCCGCTCGGGCCTCCGATCCGTATTGTTATTGTGCAGGTCAATCCTCCAGATATCCCCCGTGGATTTACGCGCTCGGTCTCCCAGCGGATGGAACCGTTGAGATCATGAGGGCACTTGTTGCAAGGTGGGTCGACGAGACGAAGGACGACGAAGTGATGGTGGTCGCGCGTGGATTCGAGGAAAAATACGCGCAGAGGTCCACGCCGAGGCAGAGAGCGGTGAGCGAATCGGAAAAGCTCATTCAAAGTCTGGCAGTGCCAGAAATGAAGAGCATATAGAGCATGGAGACACAAGTGCGGAAGCCCGGTACAGGTGGACTATGCGAAAGTGGCGAAACAAGTCCGAGAGTGGTCGTTCCGATTCGACGTAAAAGGAGATCCTCTCGAGTTCGTGGACCGAGTAGCATGGTCTGCCAAAACATACGGGACGGATATAAACACAATCCCGCGGGCGATGCCAGAACTACTCCGCATCACTTCAGCTGGCTTGGCAGAGATTGAAGATTACTCACTTTTTATATCCGCGAGGAGTCGTTGAAGCGCTTCCACTACTCGAGGCTGGAAAAGAAAATATACATATCGGGTGGACTCTCGCCTATCCCGTTAACAATGCCAACACAAAACACTCAGCCAGCAGCAGTGCTCTAGCTTGAAATCTCCGGACACTACTTCCTCTTCTCCGCTTTCGGCACCGTTAGGCCATCCGTCGGAGATTCACGCCACTTCTGAGACTCGCTGTGCTTCTTCTGGCCGAACGCCACAGATCTCTGTCTCCTCTGCGCGCGTTGCTCGCGCCGCGCCTCGCTGCCACTAGGGATCTAGCCTGTACGCTTGTACCCCTGACCTAACGAAATGAAAACATCTACGTCAGGCTCGCACGACCATGACCTAACCTCATGACTCACCTCGCATCTGCGATCCGCGACCTGCCTCAACTCAACTCCGCGTGCACCGCCAAATGGCCGCTTGTGGCCTTCCTTTTCTATAACTGCTGGTCCTGCGCCAGCTCCTCCAGCGCGAAGATCCCTCAGCGGGTAAAACTTCGTTGCCGCCCTTCTTGAATTTGTAGGTGTTTTTTCCTTGCTCGGCCGAACTTTCTTAATCCGTGGGTAAACACCAAAAGAACGCTGCGGCCACGCGGTTTTCCAACCTACGCTTTACCCTTATTAGGGCTGCCACGTAGGCTAACTCACCGCACTGAGATTCTCGTTCCAATTTCTTTGGTCTGCATTTACATACGACCTTATGGCTGCAATGACGGACCTGCGGTGAAAGTACCGCTGTGAAAACCCGCGTCACCCTATTCTCCCGCATTAGCGTCCCTGTGGAACAACTCCTGCTTCATGAACTTCACCACTACATCCGCCGAGAGCTTCTAGTAGACGGCGCCAGAAGCAGAAATCAGCATTATCAGCGGGAAGAATGACCGACTGACCGAAGCAAGCAAAAACCAGCTAGCTAAGCCGAAATGCATGTACAAGCAGTACATGAACAAACAATCTGAGTCAGCAGACTCAGAGGTGGGTGACCCTGGCATTAACATTAGTTTTAGCACGTCCATAACATTGACCTTCCTTAGATTTAAGTATGTATAATTTAGCATCTTATATAAGAATTGTTCTTCTGAAATAAAGATAGTTGCAAAATCAGAGTCAATCGTCTCTTTACTCAGTGTTGAACCTACGGCACTTAAAACTGACCTACATCACGTGATCCTGTGAAAACGATTCACAAGATAGGACGCTCTACCATTATCTACTTCACGTGGCTCCAGTGTAAACGGACCACAAGTAGAATCCGCGGCATACCAGTCTACTTCGAGTGGTGCTCCCGTGAAACGGACCACAAGTAGACCCCGCGTTACCTAACTACTCCAAGTGTTGCTCCCGTGAAACGGACCACGAAGAGATCCCGCAGCATACCAGTCTAGTTCGAGTGTTGCTCGCGTGAAACGGACCGTCAGCAGACCCCGCGTTACCTAACCTACTTCGAGTGTTGCTCTCGTGAAACGGACCGCCAGTAGGACCGGCCGATAAGGAATCAGCCGAACCACCATACCACCGGTACTTGAGGAAAACCACCCCAGGACTTCAAGCACATCAACTCCACAGTTGATCAACTCCACTCCTGATCACAGCAAGCGTCTGGTCAACCCAAGCAGTCCCTTGCCGAATCCAGGTAAATTTAGTCAGGCTGTTTACGTTCTTTGACCCGTATGTTTTGGCAGACCATGCTACTCGGTCCACGAACTCGAGAGGATCTCCTTTTACGTCGAATCGGAACGACCACTCTCGGACTTGTTTCGCCACTTTCGCATAGTCCACCTGTACCGGGACTGGCTTCCGCACTTGTGTCTCCATGCTCTATATGCTCTTCATTTCTGGCACTGCCAGACTTTGAATGAGCTTTTCCGATTCGCTCACCGCTCTCTGCCTCGGCGTGGACCTCTGCGCGTATTTTTCCTCGAATCCACGCGCGACCACCATCACTTCGTCGTCCTTCGTCTCGTCGACCCACCTTGCAACAAGTGCCCTCATGATCTCAACGGTTTCATCCGCTGGGAGACCGAGCGCGTAAATCCACGGGGGATATCTGGAGGATTGACCTGCACAATAACAATACGGATCGGAGGCCCGAGCGGGGCAAACGTTTTGCGTAGCAAAAACAGTTCGTTACAAAGTCTTCCTGGAATATACTTTGAAAAACAATAAAATCACTTTTTATCATAAATATTCGAATTTTTATTATTAGGCCAGAAATATCGTTCCTGATCCTTGACCATTCCAGACCATTTATTTGTGAGTAGCTCATCTCGTAATTTAGCCGGAAAACTGGCTAGTGGCATCCTGCCGGCCTTGAAAGTGAGCCTTTCGGTCTGCTCACACGGATTAGGTGCCGGCCACGGCGAAAGGGCATTCCCAGTGAGTCAAGGATACTGAAGGTCCGCGGCACTCGCAAAGAAGAAGCAGCGACAAGATCAGCGAAGAAAGCAGCAACAGGAGCGGCGACGACGAGGGAGCAGCGGCATCGACGAGGGAGCAGCGACGACAGAAGAGCAGCGACGACAACAACAGCGACAGCACAAGCCTCGCAGCTGAAGCACGAGAGTCCAAACGAAGGGAACCGTGTGCCGTTTCGGTGCCAGGCTTTGGGAGGGCGTGTGTATTGGCACCAACCCGGAGCGGGGATCGACGGGAGGACGAGCGGTTGGTCGCCTGAGCCAAGCAGTCGGTAAGATTCACCCTTTTGTAAATTTATCGCAATAAAGGGGATATTTATTAAACGAAGCACCCTGTGTTATTTCTGGGCTCGGTCAATCACGTCATGTTGGCATTGTAATATTTAAATTCGGTGGAACGTTTTCCCAAACTCTGTGATCTAGCCGCAACATTTGTTGCGAGCAAAAGTTAACAAAATCAGTTCCTTACAATGTTAATTGTTTGGTTGTTAATCTAGTCATATACCCTAATTCCTCATATTGATCCATTAATTGTACATATTGTCTCTGGAGATCAGGATTCCGTTGAAGTATATTTTCCAATGCGTAGAAATGACGATATGCCATTGGAAGTGAATTTCTCAATGTTTGTGAATCTTTTTTAAACGGTAGCCGTACACTTAATCTTTTATCTGCCCCTTTTTTATATTTTCCATGATATTCTATTCGCATAACTTCTCGTCCGTGGAAAAGGCCTTTTGGTTTTCTTCGAGGGTGTCTAATTTCCAAAACTGTTCCAGCAGGTTCTCGATTCTTGGTTCTTCCCTGGCTGATATGGCACTGCATCCTAATGGGGAGCGCTGAAGAAATGGCAGTCCTTGTCCTGGGTTTATATGTAGCGTCTCGATGACATATGGAGGACATATTCTGCCCCGAGCTGCAAATCGATACCTTGTGGCTGGGTGAAGGTGGGATCTGCCAAGCGAATTTCTGGTGGAATTTTTTTCGGACGCACTATTGGTTCAGATGTTTGATTCGTCATGACTTCTGGTAGTATACACGTTACTACTTGAGTTTTGAAATTAGTAAGTAATGAAAACATATTTAATACTGCTCGAGAGTTCGCTCATTTTGTGCCTCCTATGCCCTTTATGGTAATGTCGGTTGCTGCTGATTGAACTCCGAGTTTATCTGGCAGGAAAAGGAAAGGGAAAGGGACATCGAAGCCGAGTTTGAAGCTAGGAATACAGTGAGCTCGACCGGAGATGAAGCAGCTGGAGCGTTCGGAGTAGTGGAGTGGAGTAGTGAAGCCAAGGACGGAGTGCTGGCGGCGCTTTTAAGGAGCACCCCGTCGATCGGAGGAGTCGCCGTGAAATAGACGCAGTCCTTCGCTCGCGGTGCTTTCACGGAGCGCTCTGTTGGTCAAGAAAGTGGAGAGACTCGTCCGACGGATCGCCTAATGGTGCCGAAAGCGGAGAAGAGGAAGTAGTGTCCGGAGATTTCAAGCTATAGCACTGCTGCTGGCTGAGTGTTTTGTGTTGGCATTGTTAACGGGATAGGCGAAAGTCCACCCGATATGTATGTTTTCTTTTCCAGCCTCGAGTAGTGGAAGCGCTTCAACGACTCGTCGCGGATATAAAAAGTGAGTAATCTTCCATCTATGCCAAGCCAGCTGAAGTGATGCGGAATTCTCCGATCAATATTTTTCCACGTGTTTCGAGATCCGGCCCAAGAGGCTTCACCAGTTGACAGTCAACCACCTTGCTGCATGGAACAGAAATAGATAAAAAAAGAAAAATCGAATATCGCCCTTCTCCATAGGCGGACTTTGTTGTGGAGCTCTGTTAGCAAGTAAAATCTTATACAATGAAATTGAGCGCGTGTCCGCAAATCCTATCGAATCGAATACATTAAGTTCGCAAATCTTTAGTGATAAGATATTGTTAAGCGTAGTAAGTAGGAATATATATTGAAGTGTTAGGATATTTAGGAAGCTAGTATAAGGATGTTATTTAGAGATTTAAGGTCTTTCTTTAAGGAATAAATATGAAGTTTATAATGGAGTGAGAAAACATATTTCGCGCCGTTTGATTTGCTTCCGCCCTGCAGCCAGCCTATGCCATGTCTTCTTAGGGATCCCGAAGGATTCTGTTATTCACAGTTTTAAGGAACCCGAGTTTGACCTATGCGGTTCGTGAGGTCGCGCACGCATCATTATCGAAATAATGTATGATTCCCGAGGCAGCATCAAGGGGAGAGAAGCGGGTGTTTCAGAACCCGCCCATTAGCCGACGAGATCTGGCCGGACACCGCGTGCAACCCTTTCTCTCATCCGGTATCTTCAGCGATGCCACCTCACTGTTCGTTACAGTTATAATTATCTTAATCATAAATTTATCTGACGCCCAACTAAGTGTCCATGTTTTTAGCATGGTTAGACGCAGACATGTTTTGCGGACAAATCTTTTCGGCCGGTTACAGTAGCATGTCAGTAACCAGACCAAAATCCTCAGCAGTGGCGCGGGTTCCGCTTGGAATTCTACACTCAAAAGAGAAAGTAGACCACAGTGCCACGGCAGCCATAGCGGTAGTTTCGAGTAGAGTCTAGCAGGTCGGTTTCTCGCATAGGACTTCAGGAGGAAACAGGACCCAAATGACCATGAGTACCAGATAGCAGGCCGCTAAAAGAGCGAAGGGACGGGAGAGCCAGTGCCACAGTTGCTTGGAAATGCAGTATTAGTCAGCGGACTGATATCTGACCACGACTGTAGGTTGGCAGCGAGATCCCTTTATCCCCTAGGAGAGCAGAAGGACGCTTGGAGCTCAGTTGTAGCAGCTACGATATGACCACGTCCAAAGGGTTTCATAGTAACTTTTCAGAACTATGCGGAAATGCGAGTTTGTTATTTGATTTTATGAGGCGGTAGAACAGTTGATGGATGGTCTGAGTATTCAATGGAAAGCGATGCCACTCTAGTAGAGATGGCAAGGAGGAATCTCAGGTCCGAGATCCGCCACGAGCTTCTGAATGTGTCGATACGTTCGATAAGCCACTTACGGTAGATTTGTCGGCGCCGTGAACGATTCTTAGATTAGGTGCAACGAGACTGCGGCACTTCCAAGGAAAGAGGGCCACAGGTACCACGACTGCGCGGGCAAGCGGAAAATTTTCTGTTTGGGGTGCGGAGCACCAAATGTCTATAAGCCATCGTGTCCGAAATGTCTACAAAACGGAAGAGCGACTGCGCCGGATCGTCCATCTCAGCGCGTTCCGTCAGGTGTGTACAAGGACAAGTAGGAAATGAGTTCAGAGAAGAGTGTAGCAAGGCTAAGGTAGAGAGTAAGAATAGGTCAAGGAACACTAATAGGTTAAGGCAGTATTGGCAGTCAATGAAGACGGTCGAAACGATAAGGTATAAGACCTCAGACAAACGTCCTTTTGCCGAGGTCAGATTGTTAGGAGAGGAAGTTCTAGGACTATTGGATACTGGTGCAGCAGTTAGCTATATCGGAGGGAGTTTTGCGAGGAAAATCATAAGAAGCGGGGTTGACTTCAAGCGTAAAGGAACGATTGTAAGCACTGCCGATGGCCGATGCCACTGCATCAACAGCAGGTGGTAGGTCATTTGACGACTGAGGTGGAGTTCAAAGATCGATGCAAGACGCATATGTTCTACCTGTTTCCCACTCTGAGCCAGGATTTGTATCTAGGTATCGATTTCTGGAGGAGTTTCGAGCTGTTGCCATCGGAGTTCCGAGTCGGCAAAATCTCCATTAGTCAGGAGTTGTCTCAAGCCCAGCAAGTTAGTCTGAAGGCAGTGGTAGAGCTATTTCCATCATTCGCCAAGTTAGGATTGGGCAAGACGCATTTGATCAGCCACTGTATCGATGTAGGGGACACGAAAGCGGCCAAGCAGAGCGGTAGAGAAACTGCTCTACGGAGAGGTCGATAGGATGATGAGATTGGGAGTGATCGAGGAGTCGCAAAGCGCCTGGTCGTCGACAGTTGTATTGGTACAGAAGCCAGGAAAAGTTCGGATCCGGCTTCACGCGACAAGACCGCGTTGACGATTCCGGGGAAGCCATTGTACCAGTTTAAAGTTATGCCTTTCGGGCTAATGAATGCATCGCAGACCTTGACTCGACTCATGGACAAAGTGATTCCGGCCTCGTTGCGTAATGAGGTATTCGTGTACTTGGATGATCTGCTGGTCGCCTCCGATACCTTTGAGTCGCATCTGGCGGTTCTGAGGACGGTGGCAGGGCACATTCAGAAAGCAGGGCTAACCCTGAACATTGAGAAGAGCCACTTCTGCATGCGTTCGGTTAAGTATTTGGGGCATGTGTTCGGAGAGGGCGTCATAAGGACAGATCCCGAAAAGATAGAGGCGATGGTAAATTACCCGGTTTCGCGGACGTTAAAGGTGTTGCGGAGTTTTCTGGGCAGGACTGGATGGTATAGCAAATTCATTAGCAATTGGCGTCCTGGTTCAGAAGACGGAAGGAGACAAGGGTGACGAGTATCCAATCGCTTTCGTCTCAAAGAAGTTGAGCAAGGCCCAAAGGAATTACTCCGTCACTGAGCAAGAATGCCTGGCCGCGATTATTTGTATCAAGCGTTTCAGACCTTACCTAGAGGGGCATAAGTTCACGGTCATTACAGATCACGCGTCGCTAGGATGGCTCATGGCACAGCCGGATTTGAGATCTCGATTGGGGCGATGGGCGGCGAAATTGCAGGCCTACAAGTTCCATATCGAAAGGGCAAACTTCACGTGGTTTCGGATACGTTATCTAGGGCTTACGGAGGACAATTAGATGAGGAAGTAGTCGCTGAAGTAGGAATGGATTATGAATCCCCACTTTTTGAGGTGGAGGAGTACAAGACCCTTCGGGATATGGTCGAAGCCAATGGCGACCAGATTTGAAGGTCATGGATGGCAAGGTTTTCTGGCGGACGAAGCAAGTCCGGGGTTTAGAGCTAGCGGAGAATTTCGCAAGGAAGTTATGGGTGGCAAAGGGAATGATTCCCGAGATACTAAGAGAGGCCCATGACAGTCCTACAGCAGCGCACGGAGGGGTCCGGAAGACGCTGGAAAGAATTCGTCAAATATTCTGTTCGTCCGTAGCGTGATGCGGCAACTACGTCAAACTTGAACTCGTGGGAGTAACGGTAGGTCCTGGAGTCGTAGTCAAAGAACGTAAATAGTCTGACTAAATTTACCTGGATTCGGCAAGGGACTGCTTGGGTTGACCAGACGCTTGCTGTGCTCAGGATGGAGTTGATGTGCTTGAAGTCCTGGGGGGGTTTTCCTCATGTACCGGTGATATGGTGGTTCGGCTGATTCCTTATCGGCCGGTCCTACTGGCGGTCCGTTTCACGGAAGCAACACTCGAAGTAGGTTAGGTAATGCGGGGTCTGCTGACGGTCCGTTTCACGGGAGCAACACTCGAACTAAACTGGTATTCCGCGGGATCTCTTCGTGGTCCGTTTTACGGGAGCAACACTCGGAGTAGTTAGGTAACGCGGGGTCTACTTGTGGTCCGTTTCACGGGAGCACCACTCGAAGTAGACTGGTTGCGGATTCAACTTGTGGTCCGTTTACACTGGAGCCACGTGAAGTAGATAATGGTAGAGCGTCCTATCGTGTGAATCGATTTCACAGAATCACGTGATGTAGGTCAGTTTTAAGTGCCGTAGGTTCAACACTGAGTAACGAGACGATTGACTCTGATTTTGCAACTATCTTTATTTCAGAAGAACAATTCTTATAAAAGATGCTAAATTATACATACTTAAATCTAAGGAAGGTCAATTTTATGGACGTGCTAAAACTAATGTTAATGCCAGGGTCACCCACCTCTGAGTCTGCTGACTCAGATTGTTTGTTCATGTACTGCTTGTACCTGCACATCGGCTTAGCTAGCTGGTTTTTGCTTGCTTCGTCAGTCGGTCATTCTTCCCGCTGATAATGCTGATTTCTGCTTCTGGCGCCGTCTACTAGTGCTGGGTTATTAGGTTGGATATTGTTTTGTGCTTATTGCTAATAGGTTAGTGGGTCTGTATATAGCAACATGCTGATGCATATTGATTGGATCAAATTACTAAGTGTGCATATAGGGTAGTAGGTCTTGGCACTAGGTGCCAACATTCTCCCCTCCCATTGAGGGACTCAATCCAATGCGGCTGTGCGTTGTTGTTGGACCGTCTCAGTAAAGATTTTACTATTTGCTTCTTGCCGATGCATGCAATCAAACCTTGTCGTGGCTCGTTAGTTTCCGGTGTCCAAGCTGTCGTATTACCAACCACTTGTTCTGCCTTGATATTAGGAGCTGATTCCGGTCGCACTGGCCCCATCACAATCCATCCAAGCGCGGTGTTTTTTAGTAGTGGCTGTCCTTCTCCCAAATATGCCTGTTGTAGCCTCATAAGCTGGGAGATGATTTCGGCGCCCAACAACAGATCAATATTCTGGGGCTGCGTAAATTCAGGATCGGCTAAGCGCAACTGAGGTGAGATATTTCTTGGTGCTTGAATACGGTGGGATGGTTGATTGGGCATTATTTCCGGTAGTACAACGACGTTGATTTGATCTTCGAAGTCAGTGGTTAATGATGATATGGTCACCACAGCCTTTTTTCGTGATCCTTTAGTTCCTCCCAAAGCAGCGATGTTCAGGGTTGATGGCTCCCATTGTAGTCCAAGTGTGTCAGCCATCCTTCTGGTCATTATGTTAATTTGTGATCCAGAATATAGAAGTGTGCGGCATTGCTGATGGGTTCCGACTGGTCCATGTATTGCCACTTGGGCGGTTGGTAACAGAACGGTGGGCTTATCTGTAAGCAGGGCTATGGCTGAACACACCAATCGTGATGAACTGGATCGAAGTGGAGCAGCCGACGTATTTTTCTGCATTGTTGACTGGTTGCCTGACGCTCAAGGTTTTCTAAAATCTGCTTCAGAGATTGTCGATTGGTTGGATCGGTGACGGCTGGTTCTAGAGATGACAGTGTGTGTGGGTCCAGTCTTTCCTCAATGATGTGTATCAAGATTAGCTCCCAGTTGTCTGTTGACACCTTGAGTTCGTTGAGAGTGGCGATCGTTCGGAGGACGGTATCATGTAGGCTGCGCAGCTGGTCCGCTGATCCATTTGTTCTGGGGTGTCCGAAAAGGTCTTGGATCGCGAATTTAATCAACAGCCGTTCATTTTGGTATCGATTCTTTAGTCGTTGCCAGGCAGCCTGGTAACTGGTTTGTCCGCCAATTGACGTTGAGATTAGGGTTTTTGCTTCACCTGTTACATGATTCTCCAAATGACGGAATTTTATTGCATCGCTGTAGTCTTGATTGTGGATGCATTCCGTAAAAATTTCGTAGAATCGTAGCCAATGTCGGTAGTCGGTAGAATTTCTACTGGTGGTATTACAACCGGAGGTGCGATCGCGGGTTTTTGTGTTGATGCTGAAGTCGATTGCGATCCTTCGCTCAGAAACGAAAAGTATTCTGCTCGTACCACCTGAAATCTGTCATCGATGTGTCCATCATTTTTTATGGCTGGTTCCAGGTCGATGAGATCATGGTATCCCGTGACGATTTCCTTCCATAGCTCCTTCATGTGTTGTCTGACGTGTGTGGACACTTCCCGTCCTTCGGTGCGGTTGCACAGAAAGTCTTACATATCGTCTAATCGTCCTTCATGTCTTCGTTTTAATGATGTCAATCGAAGGTCTTCTCCTTCGTTTCCTTGTGATGGTTGTGCCTTTGGCTCGAGATTTTCGCCTGTTTTCCGGGGCCTTTGTGACGGGCCTGACACTGATGGGATTCCATCCGAAAATATTGCTTCATATTTTTTCACAAGCTCTTCTAGCGCTTTGGCCTTTGTGAAATACTCATTCTCAGGACATAGTTCTAGCTCATGGAGCTTGGCATCATTTTTTTTAAACTGGGTCCATGAGTGAGTGAGCTGTCTGAGTCTCTCCTCGAAGTATCCTTCCTTGAGGTTACGCTCTGCGGAGTCCTTAGTGAAGTTTCTTATTAGCCTTTGGATGGCTATGTTGCTTTCAATTTGCTTATCAATGAGCATTTGGATTACGGGGTCTGATTCTGATCCCATGGTTGCGATGCATCCTTTTTTTTTTTTTATGTATGTATTTTATGATTTTTTTTTTCCCGATGAGTTAAATTGCATTGCGGCTTGTGTTCAGGTTGTGATCCTCTAGAAAAGGATCTAACTACGTCAAACTTGAACTCCCGGGAGTAACGGTAGGTCCCGGAGTCGTAGTCAAAGAACGTAAATAGCCTGACTAAATTTACCTGGATTCGGCAAGGGACTGCTTGGGTTGACCAGACGCTTGCTGTGATCAGGAGTGGAGTTGATCAACTGTGGAGTTGATGTGCTTGAAGTCCTGGGGTGGTTTTCCTCAAGTACCGGTGGTATGGTGGTTCGGCTGATTCCTTATCGGCCGGTCCTACTGGCGGTCCGTTTCACGAGAGCAACACTCGAAGTAGGTTAGGTAACGCGGGGTCTGCTGACGGTCCGTTTCACGCGAGCAACACTCGAACTAGACTGGTATGCTGCGGGATCTCTTCGTGGTCCGTTTCACGGGAGCAACACTCGGAGTAGTTAGGTAACGCGGGGTCTACTTGTGGTCCGTTTCACGGGAACAACACTCGAAGTAGACTGGTATGCCGCGGATTCTACTTGTGGTCCGTTTACACTGGAGCCACGCGATGTAGATAATGGTAGAGCGTCCTATCTTGTGAATCGTTTTCACAGGATCACGTGATGTAGGTCAGTTTTAAGTGCCGTAGGTTCAACACTGAGTAACGAGACGATTGACTCTGATTTTGCAACTATCTTTATTTCAGAAGAACAATTCTTATATAAGATGCTAAATTATACATACTTAAATCTAAGGAAGGTCAATGTTATGGACGTGCTAAAACTAATGTTAATGCCAGGGTCACCCACCTCTGAGTCTGCTGACTCAGATTGTTTGTTCATGTACTGCTTGTACCTGCACATCGGCTTAGCTAGCTGGTTTTTGCTTGCTTCGTCAGTCGGTCATTCTTCCCGCTGATAATGCTGATTTCTGCTTCTGGCGCCGTCTACTAGAAGCTCTCGGCGGATGTAGTGGTGAAGTTCATGAAGCAGGAGTTGTTCCACAGGGGCGCTAATGCGGGAGAATAGGGTGACGCAGGTTTTCACAGCGGTCCTTTCACCGCAGGTCTGTCACTGCAGCCATAAGGTCGTATGTAAATGCAGACCAAAGAAATTGGAACGAGAATCTCAGTAGGATCTGCTGTGCTTTGAGGGCCTCAATCCATTCCGGCACGGGTGAGTCCCCATATTACTTGGTGTTTGGGCAACAGTTTGTTGGATCAGGAGGGGCGTACAAGCTCATGAGAGAACTAGGTATCATGGAGGACAGAGAAGTCAGGCTATCCAAGGAGGACTCGTTGAAGGTGAGTTAGCCTACGTGGCACTCCTATCGCTTAGTAGGACCCCATTTCGCATTTCTTGGAGAGCTTTGACGATCTGGTAATAAGGGTAAAGCGTAGGTTGGAAAACCGCGTGGCCGCAGCGTTCTTTTGGTGTTTACCCACGGATTCGGCAAGAAAGTTCAGCCGAGCAAGAAAAACAAACCTAGAAATTCAAGAAGGGCGGCAACGAAGTTTTACCCGCTGAGGGATCTTCGCGCTGGAGGAGCTGGCGCAGGACCAGCATTTATAGAAAAGGAAGGCCACAAGCGGCCATTTGGCGGTGCACGCGGAGTTGAGTTGAGGCTGGTCGCGGATCGCAGATGCGAGGTGAGTCATGAGGTTAGGTCATGGTCGTGCGAGCCTGACGTAGATGTTTTCATTTCGTTAGGTCAGGGGTACAAGCGTACAGGCTAGATCCCTAGTGTCAGCGAGGCGCGGCGCGAGCAACGCGCGCAGAGGAGACAGAGATCTGTGGCGTTCGGCCAGAAGAAGCACAGCGAGTCTCAGAAGCGGCGTGAATCTCGCCATCCGGCCCTAACCTCACAGGAGCCGCCGTACAGTAGGCGTCATCCTGAAGTAGTGAAGCCAAGGACGGAGTGCTGGCGTCGCTTTTAAAGAGCACCCCGTCGATCGGAGGAGCCGCCGTGAAATAGACGCAGTTCTGTAGGAACAGAAGCGAAGATTGCGCTCGCGGCGCTTTCAAGGAGCGTTCCGTTATTCGGAGGAGCAGCTGTGGTCTAACCGTCGGCCATAGAATAGGAAGCAGGGACAGGGCGCTTGCGGCGCTTTCAAGGAGCGCTCTGGTGGTCAAGAGAGTGGAGAGACTCCGACGGATGGCCTAACGGTGCCGAAAGCGGAGAAGAGGAAGTAGTGTCCGGAGACTTCAAGCTAGAGCACTGCTGCTGGCTGAGTGTTTTGTGTTGTGTAGCGCGTCGTTGAAGCAACGACTCCTCGCGGATATAAAAAGTGAGTAATCTTCAATCTCTGCCAAGCCAGCTGAAGTGATGCGGAGTAGTTCTGGCATCGCCCGCGGGATTGTGTTTATATCCGTCCCGTATGTTTTGGCAGACCATGCTACTCGGTCCACGAACTCGAGAGGATCTCCTGTTACGTCGAATCGGAACGACCACTCTCTGACTGACTTCGCCACTTTCGCATAGTCCACCTGTACCGGGACTGGCTTCCGCACTTGTGGCTCCATGCTCTATATGCTCTTCATTTCTGGCACTGCCAGACTTTGAATGAGCTTTTCCGATTCGCTCACCGCTCTCTGCTTCGGCGTGGACCTCTGCGCGTATTTTTCCTCGAATCCACGCGCGACCACCATCACTTCGTCGTCCTTCGTCTCGTCGACCCACCTTGCAACAAGTGCCCTCATGATCTCAATGGTTCCATCCGCTGGGAGACCGAGTTCTCTGCACACTTCGCGTAACTCCTCTTTGCGAAGCGCGTAAATCAAATTTTTCTTCCCCATCTTGAAGCTGTGTTAATCCTAGACTCTAAAGCAATCACGTAGTTTGGGCGCCAGGTGTAACGAAGAAGGGGGAAGTGTGGGGAGATTAGATCTCCAACACGCCAAGACAGGCAGCAAGAGGGGCAGCAGCAGAAGGGGGGGGGGGCGAAGGATCTGCGAGTTAGTAGCCAAGGGACCCCCTTATCCGTGACTCCAAACGGGCGCAAGCTTTGGGAGGGCGTGTGTATTGGCACCAACCCGGAGCGGAGATCGGGAATCGACGGGAGGACGAGCGGTCGGTCGGCTGAGCCAAGCGGCCGGTGAGATTCACCCTTTTTGTACACTTAGCATAATAAAGTGGATTTGTTTTAAACTAAGCATACCGTGTTATTTCTGGGCTCGGGTAATCACGTCGAATCTATCAATTCGGTGGAACGTACCCCCAAACTCTGTGAGATTTAGCATAAACAGTTCGTTTCAAAGTCTTCCTGGAATATACTTTGAAAAACAATAAAACTACTTTTTATCATAAATATTCGCATTTTTATTAATATCGTTCCTGATTCTTGACCATTCCAGACCATTTATTTGTGAGTAGCTCATCTCGTAATTTAGCCTGAAAACTGGCTAGGGGCATCTCGGCCGGATTACTTTTCCGGTCACGAGGATAACTGGTATTGGGCGTAGGATGTTGCCCCAGATGCCTGTTTAGGTGCCGTTTTTCGGATGCATGTCTATTTTGTGTGGGTTTTTTAGCAGCAGCGGGGGAGTTCAGTTCAGATGAGGCTGCTGATCAGGCCAGGCTATATGATGTGAGACGGCACAACTGCCTTAATGTACACACAATATGTGGATAGGCGTGACTTCAGGCAAACATTAACCGATGCTCCATCCGTAGTTAATTCAGAGCCTGTGGCAGGATCCAGCTTTTGGAAGATGATCCGAATGAGGAAGCACACTTGAATTTCGGCCGACGTCCAGGAACTCATGAGGGCCCGCATATGACCATTGAGTCGGATAACCCCCGGAGAATTGCGACGGATCCCGGTTCACCCACAATTAGCTGCAGGATCTCGTTGATGTGAGCCTGAATGATTAATCGTCAGTTACTGGAACGGTTGCGCAAAAGTTCAAGGGCAACATCATAGTTAGCGTCAGTAATCTCCAGCGCTCTCACAGTCTCCAGGGCTGAGTCCCGCAGGCATGAAATGAGACACTTGAGCTTCGATATCTTAGTCAAGTGCGGATGACTATCCATTGCCGTCTTAAACAGAGCCCAGAAATCGGCCCGGTTATATTTTGGAACCGGCAACGGGGCTCTTAGGAAGCAGGCCTGTATGGAGTAGGTGAAATCCCATAAAAACCGCTCCCGAACTCCTAGCTCCCGATCCCTTTGCTCCTCCAATTCCTCCTGAAGCGTAGTGAAGCGATCGCGCAGACTCTTCTCCATTGACTCGAGGGTCAGAATGGTAGATTCGTCGGTCTGCATCGCAGCCTTGACCTTCCGATACAGGACCTCCATTTCCTGATACGTCACCTTTGCCAGTTTCTGCAGCATTCTCTCCTTACCTGACGCAGTACATCCAGTAGCTTTAGCTAAAGAGTCCAGTATGCAATTAAAATGCAACTTTGTAACTGCTGCTGATCACAATAATCAAACGGGATGAAATGACTTCGGGGTCACCAAAATGTTATTTTAATAGCAGCCGAATAAAAAGACGAGTTTCAGTTCAGTTTTTCAATATTTTATTCGGGGTTCAATTTAACCATAAAATCGCAGCCGCTTAAATTGATGCCAAAAAAGATGCCAAGGTAAAAGAAAGCAATAGAAACTCAGACAAATCCATTTTTTTTTATTTCGTTGGCAACAAATAAAAGCACACATATGGAAGATGAGTTAGTGTGCAGAAGCTCTACAAAAAAGGAGGAGGCATGCGAACGGAGGAGAAAAAATCAAAAATAAAAACTGCTGATACTGCCTCACCTCTTGCCAATGAATTGACTGCTTAATCTGGTTTAAGGGTTTTCGGAAAAATACCCGGACTTTGCAAAACGGTGGGTATTTTTATCTCAGACCGATTCGTTACTTTACGTTAGTCTGTTTATTTAAATCCGTGATAAAGCATCCGAAACGACATTTTGGAAGAATAACTTCTAATGAAAGAATACCATCTTTTCATTTCGACATTTGGACTTTTTGACATAACAGAAAACGGTGTATATATATAGATATTGTTTTTCCGAATATAAGTAATTTTCAAGATTTTTAAAGGCCCACAGTATAGATAATAATTTCTTCAATTAAAAGTGAAAAAATTTTTTTTTTAACTCAAATTTATGGTCAAATTGCTAAACATTTGATATGGGAATATTTATATGACCTGTTTATGACTATATGTATATGTATTAGACGTCTGCATGATTACATTCATAACATACGTCTAAATGAATATATTCGAATCAAAAAGAATGAAGTGAGTGGAATATCAGAGAGAATGAAGGAAACAAAAAGTGAAATTAGAGATATGGCAATGTCTTTTATACTCGAATCATTCTAGTTGTTTCGGTGATTTCGGTACATTCCCTTTCTGAGAGCTGCAGCAAAAAGACGGTAATATGGACAACCAATTTATAAAATGTATGTATGTATATATTTGTAGACCTCGTATTGTAAAGTTTGGTTTTTAGGTTGTGTGTATTACATTACTCTGTGTAAATTAGTGCATTATTAAATGCAAGACGGATTTTGCTTATTCCGCCTCTGCAACAAGTTGTTTAGGGACTGTCGCAGAGGCCAGCTGGTTGAAACGACAGTTTCCCGCATTTGTTTTTGTTCGTATTTTTGTTAGGTATTAACCTGTGTATTTGTGACCTGTCCATAAGTGTTTTTTTAAAATAAGTGTTTCGAAAATAGTGTTTTTGAAACAAGTGTTTTGTTTAATTTACTTTTGCAACTCGAATCATTCGAATAAAAGGTCTCTAAATTCAACGTTCTTGTTGAGATTCGAGTTTTTATTTAAGGAAAGTTGATCTTGTTCATTTAAGCTCTTTTTAGGAAGTTGAAGTAAAGCTTGATTACAATCGTTATCGATAAGGTCTAATTCACAATAGCTTATTATAATATTATATACTATACGGAATATCTTATTTACACTAGCTTAAATATAAGTAACTCTAGATAATTATATTTATACAATTCATTCAATACAATACAATCCATCACCTTTTCTTTTGAAAACCCACTTCACATCAATGACTTCTTTATTTTTAGGTTTATCGACAGCTATCCAAGTTTCGTTCTTATTCAGACTTTTAATTTCGCAATCCATTGCTCTAATCCAGTCTTCATTATTCTTAGAGCTTATCGCCTCGTGGAATGTATTTGGAACATTCGCATCAATATGATTAACATATATGTAATGGGTTGTTGGACTACCATATCTATCTACCGGAATTTTTTTCCTATTTTTTGTATTGACTCTGATTCAGATTTTTGTTTTCTAACTTTGCTTCTTTTTCAGATTGCTCATCTTCACATATTTCAGATTCTGTCTCACTAAGAACATGTTCTTTACCATTGCTATATACTTCCTCGTATTCTTCTAAGCAGATTAATTCCGTTTTGTCTTCGATTATATCGATATGTCTAACATTAATAACTTTATTGTTCATTAGTACTCGATAACCGTTTTGATTGTAACCTACAAGAACTCCGACCTAAGCTTTGTCATCCCATTTGCTTTTTTTTAAAACTTCTGGTATTCTAGCAAATACTCTGCTGCCGTAGATTTCTAAATTCTTAACATTTGTCTTAATGCTGAAGAATATGTCGAAAGGTGTTTTGTTTTCTTGTGTGTTGGCTATTGATCTGTTCTTTAAATTGGCTACTGCTTTCATAATTTCGGGCCAGTACTGCCTATTTACTTTAGCTTCCCGTATAAGACATCTGCCCATGTCCATAGCTGACTTGTTATATCTTTCTGCTACGCCATTTAGTTCATGTACATATGGAGGACAAGTTAGTATCTCTATTCCTTTATCTCTTAAAGTGTAAATGTCTTTGTTTAAATACTCCTTTCCGTTATCACACTGTAATTTTTTCACACATTTGTTAAATTTATTTTCTACAAAGTTAATATAATCTTTGAAACAATTTACCGTGTCTGATTTATTTTTGATACAATAAAGTCTAGTGCACTTACTATAATCATCTACGAATGTTAGAAAATATTTTTCTCCACCGTAGCCTGTAGTATGCGGTCCATTTAAGTCTGTATGAATTGTTTCGAGAATTTCTTTAGATTTTATTCTATTGTTTTCAAATGGTTTATTGGACATTGGAGATTGTAAGCAGTTCGCACACTTCATCTCAGTTTTTTCTAGCTTATCTGGCAAACCTCCTAATAATTTTTCCGAAACTAATTTATCTAAATATTTAAAGTTTATATGGCCAAGTGCAATATATCATTTTTCTTTATTTGTTAGTTTTAACACTTTTGTATAGACTTCTTTAATACTACCAGTTTCTTTTGCAATACCTTTTATCACATACAAGTTGTTTACTTTTGTAACGAACTGTTTTGCTATGTTTTGCTCGCAACTAACGCCGCGGCTAGCTCACAGAGGTTGAGGGTACGTTCCACCGAATTTATAGATTCGACGTGATTGCCCGAGCCCAGAAATAACACGGTATTGCTTCTTTTCAAAAAAATCCCCTTTATTGTAATTAATTTACAAAGCAATAAAGAGAATCTCACCGGCTGTCTGGCTCAGCCGACCGACCCCTCGCCCTCCCGTCCAACCCGCTCCGGGTTGGTGCCAATACGCACGCCCTCCCAAAGCTTGCGCCCGGCAAGTCGTGCGGTCTTGGTGCCTGGCGCCGAAACGGCTCTCGGTTCCCTTCGTTCGGACTCACGGACTCTGGTTGCGGGGCCTGTGTTGCTGCTTGTCGTCTTCCGCTGCCGCTGCCTGTCCGTCGCTGCTGCTCCCTCGTCGTCGCTGCTCTACGGTTGCCGCTGCTCCCTCGTCGTCGCTGCTATGCTGCTGCCGCTGCTCCCTCGTCGTCGCTGCTCTCCTGTTGCCGCTGCTCCCTCGTTGTTGCCTCTGCCGTTGCTGTTTCTCCGTTTGGGGTGCCGTGGACTCGGAACCTTTGGCTTGCCTGGATTTGCCCTTTCGCCGTGGCCGGCACCTAATCCGTGTTAACAGACCGAGTGGCTCACTTCCCAGGCATACGCAGATACGGGCAGGATCTGCTCCTCGCTGCTTAGCGGCCGGATCAGGGCACGAAGGGCCTTCCTACCCTACAGGACACGCCCCCGGTCGCGTTCGCCACTCGCCTCCAAACACCTGCGTGCCTACGCCCCGCAGGATCTATGGTAGGCCAGAGGTTTGGGCGTCGCGTCTCCTTTGACTCCAGGTGGTCTGCTGTGCATTCGCTCCAGCGCCTGGATCAGGATTCTCTTGACTTCCCGGGGTGTCCCTGCCTGGTTTCGCTGTTGGGCTTGAGTTCCCGGGTTGGCTATCCCTCGCGTTACAGGATCACACCTGGATCGAACGGTCAGGAGCAGACAAGGCGTACGCCAGGCTGATCCGTCGTTGCCGCCACTACACCAGGATACCTGTTGTGTCAGGGAATAACTCCACCCGACTCCTTTACCCTTGGGCCTCAGCTTTGCCGCGGATCCTTGATCCTTTTTCCCTGACTCCTTGCTCGATTCGATGCGCCTACCGCCGCCGGACTTACCCACAGGGGGTCCTTAAGCTATTTGTCGTATATCCTTGCTCACTCGCTTTAATAGCCCGCACTTTAGGACTGTCGGACCACGGGGGGTCCTTCAGCCTGTACTCCTAACTCTTCAAGGAAGCTTTCCAACTTGAATGGCAGACTTACCCACGGGGGGTGAAAGCACTCTCCCAGCTTCCCTAGAAGACTCGGCCTCGCTTCGCTCCAGGGGCCCTCCTTATATAGTGCCAGAGGCGCCCGTTAATCCTTGCGAATCCACTTCCTGCCGTTAATCCTCCGCTCATTCACTTTCTCCGTTAGCTTTCTCCAAGCCCGCCGTCTTTTTATTGGCGGGCTTTCTTTATTGTCCCTCCCCCGATTGCCCCGCTTGGGCCTCCGATCCGCATTATTTCTGTGCCGGTCATCGGACTTCGTCCCGATACCCCGCGATCCCCCCCTGGACATTTAAATGCATTTCTGTGTTTTGGTGCATTTTGTAAACACAGCTGCGCGGTCGCCGGCCGCTTCGTTCCCCGCCATCCCCGCTGTTTCCTATGACCTTCGAGCGCGGCCGCGGAGACCTGGCCGGGACCGTTACGTTCCACGGTGATTCCTCTTTCGCCCTCTTCCGTGCGCGACGCCGTGCTGGTTCCCCCGCCCCCGCTGCTGCCCCCGCCTGCCGTCTGCCCTTGATACCTTTCTCTTCTTCCGTCTTTCTAAACACAGCAGCGCTGGCCCATCCGACGCTGCAGTGCTGACTTGCTTGTTCCCCCCCCCCCCCCGCTGCTACCCCTCTTGCCACCTGTCTTGGCGTGTGGGAGATCTAATCTCCTCACTGCTGATCATATATTTTTCCATTACTGTTTTTTGCAACAATGATATTGTTTTTCGTTATTCTTGATACGCTTAATAAGTTCTCCTGAATTCCATCTACATAGTAAACATTTTTTAACTCTACAGTTTTGTTTTTATAGTAGGTTTTAAAAGTTAGTTTGATATTACCAATTTTGGTAGCTTTTAAAGTTCTGCCATCTGGCAGCTTAACGTCGACAGCAATTTTTAGATCCTGATAACTCACGAAATATTTGTCGCTTTTGATTATATGGTCCGTAGAGCCGCTGTCCAAGATCCAATTTAATTGATAAGCATTTTTGCTTGGGTCCTTGAAGTCACATCCACTTGGTCCTTTAGCTGCAGGATGATGTAACTCGACAGACCATGCTGCGCTCGATTCGTTGCCTGAAGTCTCGTTCACGTATCCTCGGTGAGATCCCCTGCCTCTGCTGTAGCCTCGTGATCTGCCTTGGAAATTTGCCCGTTTTTCTCTGCCCAGGTTGTGATAAAAACCTCTGTTTTGCCCAGTTTGAATAGAATTTTGGCTTGCTTGATTTCCTTGATTGAGATAGCAGTTTTTTTTCTGGTGTCCATATTTGCCATAACTGAAACAGACTCCTTTAGCATTTGCGTTGAATGTACTCACGCTTGATCTTTTAGACGTCTCGCTTTTGTTGAAATTTTTCTCTTTAATTTTGCTTTTTACATATTCAACTGTTCTTTGTTGCTCTGGTACAATATCTATAAAATCACCAATATAGCTGTAGTTCGGCGGCAATGATTTTATAAGATATCTCATTTTTTCTGCTTCTTCCAAATCTCCACCTGCTGCTTTAAAATAATTTATTGACTTATCAAAATCAACAAAGAAGTCGTCCACTTCTGTATAATTGCTGAGTTTTATTTCTTCTATGTTGCCTCTTTGTATGATCTGGAGCGCCATTGATTTCGTTGCGTAAATACTATCAAACTTTTTCATCATCTCATAGGCTGATTTGCATTCACTTATGTATTCCAACTGTCTGTCAGTGACTGTACTCATAATCATCATCCTCGCTTTTAGGTCTCTCTTAGTCCAGTCCGCTTCAGCTTCCTTATCGGTCTTCATCCTTGTTGCTTGTTGTTTGCATTCTTTGTATTCCAGCAGAACCATCAATCTCCGTTTCCAACTTGTCAAGTTTGTTCCATCGAAGACGGGTATTAGGATGTCTTCAAAGTTTTTAATCTGTTTGCATCCACGTGTTCCTTTGTAATGTATGTGAGTATTTGCTTACTATGATGATCGATTTAATTTAATGCCTTCAAACACGTTTCACTTTAATGCAGATGTTCTTCTTTTTAGTATATATTTTTTTTCCTTAAATTTGAATCTTTTCGTTCAACCACTTTGCCACTTTGTCGTAGATTTGTGTTTATGAGTTCGCAAGCTCTTTACTTGGATTAAAACTTTTCTTTTAACTGTTTATTTTATCCTAAAACTATTCACTTCTCCTTTACTTGTTTAATAAACCTTGTTTAATTAACCTTGCTCTGCTACCATGTTGAGATTCGAGTTTTTATTTAGGGAAAGTTGATCTTGTTCATTTAAGCTCTTTTTAGGAAGTTAAAGTAAAGCTTGATTACAATCGTCATCGATAAGGTCTAATTCACAATAGCTTAATATAATATTATATACTATACGGAATATCTTTTTTACACTAGCTTAAATATAAGTAACTCTAGATTATTATATTTATACAATTCAACAGTTCTCAATTCACTCAATTCGTTTTCTTGTACCTGCTCTTTGTGAAAATGAGAAAGGGTTAGAGAACCAACCCTCTAACACCATGTTGGCTTTGCTCTCAAATTCACTCTACTCATTTTGAGCATTATTTTTTTTTTTTGTATATTCGTATTTTATTTATTTGCTCTTACGTTTAATTTATCCTACCAGTACATTATTTACATTACTTTAAATTTATTTTTGGGCTAGAAGAGCTTGATGCTGCTGTGTTGGATGGTACGGCCGTGAAGCAATGCTTCGACCAACTCCT